>NC_135778.1:26106874-26275054 GCF_028453695.1 Augochlora pura | reverse complement strand
TTTAAGAATAGTACTCTCAATCTTCGATTTAACTATTTTTTGGAACTATTAACGTTAATTTTTATAACTATTGTAACTATTAAATTTTATTTTGCATAATGCTTCGAACGTATGCAAACTGTCGATAGTAAGAACATCACTTTTAAGCAGACTATTCTACACCCGGTTGATAGTATTACCTTCCATTATACATATATATATAATGTAATTTGACGACTATAATAATCTGTATCGTCTACTCTGCGTTTCGATTACCGATAAGTAATCTTCTTACTTTGTCATTCTATGTATAACAGAGACTATAATACATTACTAGCGACGATTTCAATATCCTATTAATGAAATGACTATGTAGATATTATACTAAATGCCATACATTTAGGATTTAGTATGCTACTACAGTGGAACAGGGAATCTTATGAATAATTCAGAAACTTGGAACGTGTTTTCCAAAATTTCACTTCTTTCTCTGAAGTGCGCCGTTCACTGTGAACTTTTGCAGCGATTCATGCTTAATTAGCGTGTCAATTTCCATAAATAGCAGTAGCATTCTGTAATATAACATTAATCGATCCTACGTCGCGCTATTTGATTTGCTGGGATTTCCAAAAAGAGATCACCTTATCGCAGGGCTACTTTTTTATTTACTGCTGTTACGGATTTCCATTGTACGAAGACGTGGAAAACGCTCCGGTTCTTTTTTCAACGGACTGGTAATACGCAACGAGCGATAATAACACGATTCTTATACTAATCGTTGTTTTTCAATGGCAATTTCAGCTCGTATGGAGACAGCGGGAATACAATTGTGTCGGAAGCTGGAAAATTTGGCTCGTTAACTTTTCAATTCATCGTTCCGTTTATCTTCTTTTTTAGCTTCACTTAACGGTTCTTTCTTATTGTCCCTTCTATTTACGATCCTCAAAACGATTATAGTTATTGTTTCAATAATAACTCCACAAAAAGGCATCGTAGGCTGATGACGTTGTTTCTAAATGTATACTTGAAATCTCTACTTTAAGGTAGTACACCGCAATTTCAAGTTTATACGCACCCTCACCACTGTAACGCTTGAAATGTAAGGCTATGTTTGGCATATTAAAAATTGCCATGTTTAACGGAATGCACGAACTTGGTAAAATTTTCTCGGAGATGCCGCTTACAGCCAAATAAAGCTAGAACCTTTCCCTTCAATTAAGGAAAGAAACGAAGCTACGATTTGTCTCTGCAAACTTACAACATTTTATAGTAATCCTTGCGTTTCTGCTATGCACCGTCGGCATTGATGTTACTCGATGTGTATCATGATGAAGTTGCCGGTTAGAGTTTCAACATTGTGCGCGTGTGTTTGTGTAAATTTCAATAGCGTGTATTTCGTTAAATTATGCAGGTTATGCATTTTAAATTAACTTTATTTTGACTATAATTATTGCAATAATGGACGACTCTGTGAAACACCCTTACTCTGTAGATTTCGATTCTTATTAAAATGTTATAAATTGTATAAATTCATTTTCCATATATTCAAATGAAATTTATTCAACATTTTACAAATTTCTTATCTGAAATAAAAGTTTCCAAGTTAACGCGTTCCGTGCCAAGTGTACCACCGGTGGTACACGTTAAACTTGATCTTCAGGCCACGTGTACCACCGATGGTACACGCAGTCGTATTTATTTAATGCGCCGGAAACATATATTTTATGACTAATGAAATTCTGTAAAATGTATTTCAACCAAAGAAACATATGCGTTATACAAAATGCAGTATAAAACAAAGCACATTAGTTTATTTATTTGTTACATATACAATAATTAATAATTACATTTAATCTATCAATCTTTAGTCAAAATATCAAATGGCCTGAACGACAAGTCAGGCAAAAATAGCTTGGCACGGAACGGGTTAAACAAAGTTGTATCTTGTTTTTCAATTATCTCAATAAATTGAAGAGAGAATAGCAGTATCTATCTTTTCTGATGTCTATACAGCTTAATATTTGACCTAATCATTCTATTAGGTTGGTGCATATGAAATGTCGGATGTTTAAGTAAATATATATAAAACCGTATATCTTTTTTCAAAAGCTGTTGATTTAATGAAAATATGCCCCGTTTGCTTTGCCACACTTTTTCCAACGAGATTTCAATACAGAAATGCCCGCCGTAAACAAATCCTGATCTTTAGAATTAACAAACTTTGACATGGAATATTTCAGACTGTCTTCGTTTATATACTATTTAGCCCGTAAAAACTGTCCTAAATGTTTAAAATAGTGAAAGTCGGTGTTGGCGAAAGATCCATATTTTATAAAATTTTATATTTCACTTCATTTAATTTCGCAATTGTTTTGTACGACGTATGCGTAGTTTTTATGGGCTAAACAGTATGTAAATGGAGAGAGTCTGAAAAATTCCATACTATAGTTTATCGATCCGAAAAATCAGAACTTCTTGAAGACAGGCATCTATGAATTAAACTCGCGTTGGGAAAAGTGTATTGAAACAAATGGGGCACATTTCGATTAAATCAATAGCTTTTGAAAAAAGATATGCAGTTTCATATACTCGCTTAAAAATCCGATATTTCATATGCACCAACCTAATATTATACATATTTCTTTAACACACATATTTCTACCCCAATTTAATAATAATCAATTACGTTAAGCTAGCAGAAGATCCATAATTTCGATAACATTTGAACGAATAACGAGCATCATTTAGAACACAATGAAAGTCACTCGCAGCAATGTCCTAAACAACGCATGCGAAGATCAAAATCATCCTAATTACCTCCCTTAACAGATCAACCAAATTCTCTGCTGATCAGATTGCTTGTATCTTCTAACCTAATCTAAGCTAAAAGAGAAAATATTGCTTCATTTTCAATCCGATGACTCAGTCATCCTGGGGTCAAAGTTGACCCTAGAATTCGTCATAAGCGAAATCTACGAATGGTCTACTCTTAATCTTAATAATCTCTGTGTCTATGGATCTATGGATCGGTGTGGTAACACAGCGCGCGATTGCAGATTCCCACACAGTCTCGCGAAACGGCTCGAGTCAGCCGATAACGCAGTTGGGCTAGACGGACTTTGGATCCCTTGGCACATGTCCGAGCACACGGGATACCGTGCTGTCGGTGAATCCCGATTCCCGATTGGCCGATACGAAGCGTAGCGCTCTATCCGTGAGGTTATAAGTATGGGGACATTGATCAGCGAGCAACATTTGTGCTCGTGTATCATTTGTGGCGTACCCTAAGGCGATTAAGTGACTGAACCGGCTGGTTAAAAAAAAAACGTAAGTGAAATTTATCATAGTGCTTTCTATTCTCATTACTGGCACTGATTGTTATTCTCATTAGTCTTCGTATGCATCTATTAAGAACGAAATTGTCGAGTAAGTCGAATGATTTGTAACTTTATAATGTTTTCAGAGATAATACCGGTATATTTTTCGATAAGGAAGTGCACCGTAAATATTGAATAAGGAGATATATAAACGTTTTTGGTAAGGAATTTAATAATATTTATGTGTTAATAGTATTTATCGAGATTGATTACTATAGTACTTCTGTGGTATAGTTTAATCGCAAAATGCGCGTCGTGCAAGAAATTAATTATTTCATCATACTGTATTTTACGAAAGACGTTTTCTATACTTTACTAAAGTTTAGACAATTAATTAATTGGTTAAATTTTACTATAGCTTGTACATGGAATAAATTGCTTTAATTTTCAGATTAATTATCGAGACAATTTATTTTATAGTCTGCATATAAAATAAACTAGTTCATCTTACAGTTTGTGTCTACTATAAAATAGTTTATATTACAATTTTCATGTAAAATAAATTAGTTTATATCACTGTTTGTAGACGAAACAAATTGGTTTATTTATTAAAAATGTTTTCACGATTTCGACGATAATTTAACGTAACATTTGATACATAGACATTGTGATCTCTCGAATAGGTTCGTAAGATCAATCGTACACAAACATTACCTTGTAAATATCGTGCAAAGGTAATTGAAGGTCTTGATTTTTGTTTGCACGAGTACCTTCACATTCAATGACGAAACTTTTCCAAATACCAAAGTTTAGCCGTTTGATTCAGGAATTAGAAACTTTTATCGTTTTATCAACACTTAATCGTTTACTAAAGATACCTGAAAGATATAAAAATATTTGACATTTGGTTATAGACGAACAAATAGAAATACATATAAAATACAACTTCATGAGAATAGAAGAGAGAATATATATATTTATTTATTTATTTATTTATTTATTTATTTATTTATTAATACATTAATAATTGTGACAAATTGCTGTACTATTTTTTCACAAACCTGTAAATATAATAACTAAATTAGAAGATATTAATAACACGTATTTATTGCGAAAATTAATGTTATCAATATTGGTTAACTTCTTAATTAAAATTCAACAAATACTGCAGTAATGTTTTTCAAATATTCATATACCAGAAAACATGAATAATTAAAAACCATACTTCTTCAACATTGTCTACCGATTATCAATTAACTTAACCTGAAAAAAATGTCAGCAATCCTTTTTATTAAATTGAAATCAAATAGAATCTGAATTTGGATATCGCGTTAGCTTCGCATCAATAAATAAACGTAAAATAATTGATAAACGAAATTTTATTAAAACGTCTTTGAAATTAACTAGAATTTTACGTTGGCTTTATATTATACTTGTATAAATAAGTAAATATCGGAAGTCTGCTAATTAATTCGAGCTCCCCAAAAGTGGAGAAATTTATGGTACTCGAAACAATTGTAGCGTGCAACTGCGTTCCCGTTAAGACTTATTAAATTTCTCGCAGACTGTTCAAATAAGGCCGTTTCGCTGCCCACAATATACGTTTTCACTCACGCGTCGATACAAACAGTTCCGCGAGAAATCGTGGATAATGTTAAATGGGAGGTCCGATTTATTTGTAAAAGGATAGGCACCGGAGAAAGCAGTTTTGTCTCGAGACGGCTCCGTCACAGCTTTCGATTTCAAATGCGCGCTAGTCATCGCTATCTCTCTGTCAGCACTCGACGCCGTCTAGGATCATAATTTTAGCGAAAGCCGTGAAAGTAAGGTGTCGGTGGCACAGCACTACGTGCAAATATACATATACAGACGATACACAGAGCGATACGCATGTATCTTATATCCTTGAAGTACATTGACCCACGAGATACCACCTACACAGACGTTTCCCACCAGACATGTTAATTCTATAGTCACTCGGCCACAATAATCAATTCAAATATTTTGTAATTCTTTATTTTTGCAAATTAAGGTATTCAACGCTGTCGGCTGAGCTATTGGAAACGAGATATACAGAAAATATGGAATAAACAATTTTTTTCTTCGATGATTAATTTTCGAGAAAATCGTGTTCGAAAATTTATTGTATTCTGAAAAATTTCTTTTCGATTTTCTGGGAAAATTATTCGAAGCTTAGGTCTCAAGAAAATTTAGTTGATTTTATCGTATTTTAAAAAATCTTTTCGATTTTTTCAAAAATTGAACCTCGGTTGAATAGGTCACATCTTACAACTGTCACTACATGACGCAACTTTCAATATAATTTACCCAAATATTAGAATTCGATTTTTTCGAAGATTGTACCTGAGAAGAAAAAATTGTATTGTACATTTTGCGTTTACTTTTGCATAGGGAATTACTAATACTTTTTTCATCACGATTCACCAGCCCTTGTTACTATATAATTTTTATACAAGGCTTGGTTTTTTGAAAAAACGAATTAGAAAATTTATTACCCCATACATTGAGAGAAGGGCTGATCTTTTCATTTTATTTTCATTTTTGATGGAACAGTTTCCTGATATTTTTGTAAATATATTTTCTTTCTTTATCGAGTACTTAAAGATTATATGAAAATCTGCACAGCATATGTTCTTTTCATTTTTGACCAAAGAATTGCGTAGCATTCTTTTAATTTGTACTTCCTCTTCTTTTTCATTGAGAACTCAAAGAATTGTTGAAACTCGATCTTCTAAAATGTAGCGATACGTGTGAGATAGACTGTGTAAAAATAATTGTATGTTTTTTAGGTTTCTGAAGCGTGCGATATTTTGTAAAATGGCAGCCGAAATCGCGAAGATGCCCCATATGGAGATTTTCTATCGTCTTTTGGGACTTCCGGTAGTGGAGAGCGCGGTTTCTAAATCTGCGGAACAGTATACACGTGTGAAAGATAGCAACCAGCTAATTAATTGGATTCTGAGAACCGCAGAAATGTCTTTGAGCACCGCGACGAACATAGCGGTGGTTCCCATAGCAGTGCCCATCGCGAGGAAACTCGAGACCCCCATACACTTTGTTGACCACACTCTCTGCTTTGGTCTTGACAAAATCGAAGAAAAGGTGCCGATGGTTAAAGAGAAACCTGAGCAGGTTAGGAATACAACATTTTTTACCGTGAACAAGTGAACTACTGCCATCTTGGATAAATATACAATTATTTATTGATACTTTTCTCGGCACCATGCTTTTCCATAGACGCTCCATATTTCTACAACTTATTCTTTCCTCGATTTTCCATGGCTAGTATGAGTTTATAAAAAATACTGACATCTAATGTTTTAGCTAAAAAGTTGACTAAAAATATTTATAATAAATTGAGGTAATTATTTGCCAGCGTTTTCCAGCTTTTACCTATTCAATTATGTTGCAAGTAATTTTTCGATCGTTCATCATGAATTTATAGAAATATTTTGGTTGTATATATTTTATTTTAGTAAAAATATTAATTTTAAAATATACGTAATAAATCATTAATAGAACGTATTTGTTATTAATTTCAACAAAAAGTGTGACTAAAAATAATCGTGACAAATTGTAAGATTAACGTTAACGAGATAGCTGGGCACGTGTCTATGTAATTTACATAGATTCGTTATTAAAAATTAGATTAGTCGTAGATAAATCGTATCGAACGCACGCAATTTGTTGAAATTCTATTTAATTTGTTAATATAAATATTGTCTTTTTGTTGAATTAATTTTATTAGTATCGAGCTCATTGTTCGATATTCTTTAACGGTGATGCAAATTTCAATGAATAAAATGAACGAAATGAATATTGTAAACACTGCTTACTATTGTTAATTTTGTTATTTTAGATACTGGAGAACGCATATATGATGGCACTGGAGAATGTCGTTCAGCCGGCCGTTTGGAGTATTTCGCACATGAATAATTTAATAACCGTGCAAGCGACCAATTTGAAGGACGTCAGCTGGAGCAAGGCGAATCAAATCCTAGGAACACATTATGGCAGCGCAGCTGTCAAGGGTTTCGATAATACAGCTGTTATCGTCGATAATCTGATCGATAGATATTTCCCGGCGACTGGAGATGAAGAACTGATTGGTATGTAAAAACTGCATTGTACTAATTGGTGTCATTTCAATAACAAATCCCATGCTGGATATCCGATTTTAATATATAAAAATAACTCGTTAATTTTACGCTGCACGAACAATGTTTCACAAAGAAATGAAATAGTTTCGACGTCCTATATACATGTATAGATCTATCTAATTAACTTTTTAAACAATCTTCCAAAAATCAAAATTGATTTTGTAGAATATAAATACGTAGAAGAATTATAAATATTGAAAACTGCTCCTATATATCTTCGATACTCTTTACTATCACCTATTGTATTTTTATAACAATTTTACAATTCATTTATAGATGATAGAATGTTCTAAAAAGATCTCCAAATGATCTTGAAATCTTAAAGTAACTGCTCGAGACTCCTTTATTTGCCAGACTGCTCCATTTTAATCATCGATAAAAAGGAAAATGTTAAACGTTATTATCACACGATTAAATTATAAAAACTGAAAACGCTGAATAGTTTTTGCTCTGTTTTAGTAAACAAAGTCGAGAAAGATGACAAATTGCTGCATACCTTGCAGACAGTGGGTCGTTTATCGAACAAGGCAGCGAGGCGCATCTACGCTAACATACTATACCACGTGAACACCGTCAAAACAGACCACATAAAGGCTTACATCGCTTCTGTGCTGCAGTTTCTACAGCTCACGCGCTCCTTGCACTCTATAACCGATAAAGTGGACACTTCGGTACCGGAAAACGACGCAGTTGATACAAATAAGAAGCACAATTAATTTCCCGGTATTATTATTTTTAAGGGAAGATATTTGTCCTCGGTGGAAAAAAAGATAGTCTTTCGACTATTATCAGTTCACTGTTCAAGCACGTTTCGTTACCTCCCCGTATTGTTTTAAATCAATCGCTCTTCGGGATTACGTAACGCGCAACATCGAGATCTTCGAAATTACGCTGCATTGGCGTAAACTGTCAATTTTGTACCGCAATTGCAATTTTGTACGTTGCATACAAATAGTTGGCGACGCTTAAATGTCGAGAAATCAGAGTCTCTAAATATTTGATCGGAGTCTTTAGATATATAATTTTCGTTTGAGTGTAATCACCGTAGATAATTCGTAATGGTGCCAAAGAACCTCCTAGGGAATTTAAACCTAGGGATAAATAGGCTGCAGCTGCAACTCCCGGTCGCAATGTTGCGTTATAAAAGCACCAAAATAATTGTGCGGTGACATTTGAATGTTCTAGAGATATTTTTCTCACAGGAAGAGAGCTTTGGCTGGTTTTCGTACGATTTCCAATGCAAAATTTACTCTACATTTCTCGCATAAATGAATAACGATCGCAATCTTACATCGAAGTACATATCTACGAAGATCACAGTGATTGCTGGATTTAATAATTGTGATTTGAAAATGAAAGATGTCTGATAGAGGGAGACGCGCTCGAGAGAAATAATAATTTTTTAATGAACATCTGTTGCACTTCCAGTTTTATAAGCTAGATGATAATAATATACGTTCATAGACATTCGTATATTCAATGGTCATTGTTTTTTTTTTTTACGAAATCATTTAAATAACGACCATACAAGAGTATTTATACTATTAATATATCTGTTCAGCATTCATCACGTGTACATAACATGCAACTGTACATTGTTATTGTAATGTTTTTATATTTACAATACACATAAAAAAAATACAATTACGTTTCTTAAAACAATTGTTTAGCACTATTTGCGATCACCTATTCCTGAAGATATTACGTATTAACAGTATCTATATTTATGAAATTAATAAATTGTACTTTAGCAAAAATAAATTAAATTACTTATATAGCATATAAGAAATTAAGGCTAACAGATTTTATTAAACAACTCGTACACGGTGTATAATTGTTTTCTTTTACATTTACATTTTACCTTCAGAATACATAGTATTTAATTTTATAGCAAGTAATTCATTTCATTTCGAATTTTATTTATTATAAAATGCAGTAGAAATCAAACAAAGTTAACCTTCAATTCTTCAAAAAAAAGATAGATTAATAGATTAAGTACAATAATAGATTAGAAGAATAATAGATTAAAACAATAATAGATTAGAACAAATAATAGATTAACACAATTCAGCATATATTTACAAATGGTACAATTAAAACGAGAAATTCTTATCGTTCTGTATAAATAAGTGCTACTTTCATAAATTATTTTATACAAGAAATAAGAGGACAGTCTTGATAGATTATAATGTCATTAGATGTAAACACGAAATCAACGCAACATTAAGGATTTGCCACACACATACTGTCCTATTAATTTAAAAAATGCTGCATCAGAGTACCTGCGATACAAAAGTTGCAACTCACAGTTTGCTGAATGGATCGAGCATTGTATGAACGGAATCCGAAGAATTGTAGGACTCACAATGAGGAAAAACGTCTCTCATAGAGCCACGTCATAGTCTATGACACACGTGCGCGTGTGTCGTAGGAGTGCATAGTCGTCGATGCACGATAAGAGACCCTGAACATGTGGAATTTTTTTGCAGAAATTGTATTTCTTATAAAAGAATTTGATTTCATTCACAGAATACGCTTCCTCCTTTCGAATAGCATAATCAATTGTGTGTCGGTTGACCTTTGATCTCTGCTCATCTTATCCTGAACAAAATCATTGTTACTGTGCAATTCTAGCGGATATGCAATTTCTAAATTTACTAATTTGTTTTGATTATTGAATTTATATGACATTCTATTTCTATTTCACTTTCACTTTCACTATCACTATAATTCGACTATTACTTAATTTATATGTTATACTAGTGTCATTGACTATCTAGTGTTATTTTGTTACGATGAAATAAGACGTTATAATAATTAATAAAATATAATACGTTAGACGTTATAATAATAATTAATTAATATAATATAATAAAGAAATTTTAAAAACATGTTGGATAAATGATTTCAACTATTAGGCATGTTACAAATAAACATTTCTTTCATGTATGGAAGGAAATATATTTGATACTTTAAATCGTACATAATCATTAACAGTGCGGAGTGTAAATAAAGTATGAGATAAAATGTATGTATTCCGATTGTATATTCACTTGAATATACAATGATTCCAAAAATAATCCATATACCTGAATTCTTTGAATTTCGATTGATATTTGAACTATTCTAACGTTGTAATAACAAATCGTAATCGAACGAATTTACCATGAATTTAAAGATCGAAGCCTCCCCTTCAGATCGATTCCTTAAAACTTGATATTCGATATCTTTTACTCGTCTTATAAGACAGAAACAAGGAACAAGTTCTGCCGTGTATAGCCTTCGCGTGCCTTGTATTACTTCGAAGAAAGCGGTAAGTACACATTTCATTCGAAGCTACGTAAAACGACTGAAAGACGCGCAGTTCGAAGTTTAAGGTGTCATTGTAAAGACGAGACTTTGATCTTCCAATCTATATTAGCCTTTGTCGCTATAAAAATCACAATCACAATCACAGACGTTTAAATCCGTCGTATTTCTGCGAAATTGTATGTCTCCAGTTTTTCACTTTTTCTTTTGCGCAAAAATAGATTGCGAGAAAACAAACGATACCATATCGAAGTTGAAGCTCTAAACTTCAGAACGAGTGTCAGTTTATTAGTGTACGACGATTTTTAACGAAATTATGACAGCTCAAACGCGGACAATTTGTCGAAAATCGGTGGACTTTCTGGTGCCACTGTACCCGCGTACCATTTCGTTTGCCATACTCGACGATACATACACCACGCGCAAAGTCTACTTTTTCGACGAGAAGAAGAAACCTGACGGAACCGCACAGTTTTTACGGCCCTGGCAGCCGTCTGCTATCCCCCACCTCGCCTCGAACCCATCCCACTCACGTCTTTCGGTATAAACGTATCATCAGTGCCGCTGAATCTGTCGTGCAAATCGGTCAATGAAAATTGTTCTGTTCCCGTTACTGTGTTCTCCTCGCTGTTGCATCACGTATTGTGAGTATAGCAAAATCGAGTTTCTCGTTACTCCACAATTCCAACATCATCATCCGGTTGCGATGTGACCAACATGCTGTCATTTCGAAGATTCTTAAAATATTTCTGAAAAAAGGATCAAGCTCTCCCGTAAAGTGATTTTGCGATTATTTTATAGCCGCGTACGCGAACGATTCTATATTCATCTAAATGTTATTCGATTAAATGTAACCGAATCATTTCAAATATTGACTGACGCGACGTACGATACTATGTCGTATACCGGGTGTCCAAGCTAAAAGCATCAGTTTCCAATGGCGGGGAAATTATTTGAAGTATAATCGAACTGATTTCAAATATAAAACAGTGCAAATTGCGAGGAATTATTAATTTATGTATATTGTCTTTGTAAACAATTATTGACCCATTAATTTAGGTTTTTGTCTTGGTGAATAGTCTTGAAAAAGCGTTAAAACAAACTTTATTAATAAAAATTATTTACTGATTTATACCATTTTTTTTTATCGTTTTTTACTTACGCCGACTTAAGTGTGCTATTTCTCCGAAATTCATTAAATCATTTCTAAAGCGATGTAACCGAGCATGACACAAACAGGGCGTCTAATTTAATTTAATGTTTTCACTCTTCGCTGCTATTGTCGATTAAAATATTAACTCACAATGCCAATAATTTTAATCGTCGTAACCTCTGTGAAAGTGTCGATATCAACTGCGGGAAAATAATATTATCTCGTGAGTCACGCAACAATGTCAGCCGCTCTCAACAACACCGAGCATTTGACGTTTATCTGCACGTAAATTAAATCCATTATTTGAACGGTCACTCGAGCTTAAAGGAATTTTGAAATACGATGAAATGATCATAATAATTTGTAAAGTATACACACAATAATTTTTTAAAAAAAGCCCTAACGAATAATTTTAATAAATTATGAAAAATTATTTTTATTATTTTTACAATCGCAGGACATGCTAATGTTTCATGTTGAATATACAACTACCTCTTCAAAAATCAATTTTTCGAACGTTGACGGAGACAAAGAAAAATGTTTACGAGCGCTTTTAATTTTGTATTCAACCTCTATTGGTTATTCAAAAACAGAATATACGGTGGACAGTGCAATAAATTAGGCTTATTCAGCTATGGACGTCACTACTAGCATTTATATTATAATTGATGTGTTCATAGTAATTCAGTAGTACATTCCATAGTAATATGGTTTTAAGATTTCATCACTTTTTTATGCTTAAAGTTGCCGCTCGATCATACTTTCAACATACATAACTTTGAGATCATTCGAAAGAAAGTAACGAATAAAAATTAGTCATCTTTTCGCGTTTATAATAAATTATGACAAAGGTATAGAACATTTTCTATTTTTGCACTGTTAATATCGAATGTATTATGTTATGTATATTGAATAAAGCGGGAAGTCGGAAGGACGTGTTTCTTAAATAAATTATGAAAATTATGTAACAGAAAGGTCAGATAATTCTGAAGAATAATTGTCTGAATTATTATTAGCATAGATCGATAAAAATGCTATGAACTTCGCAAGAAGAGATGCTAACTTGCCAATCATTTACAAGTATACCGATTGTGACATATACGACAACGTTACAACAAAGTTCAAAAGCCGAACAAAGTCTAAACCAGCCGATAAATCTAACGGAAGCTTCTTTTTGCAGCGGATGAGTCATGAATTTCGCTTTTAATCTTGCAACCAGTTGAGTACCATGTTACGACCGATTGTCACACGCTATTTATTCACATGATTTGATTTTACATGTTAATTGCACAATTCGGCAAAAACTGTACAGCTTTTTTATTTACCTCTCAGTGTAGCACGTGCTGTTTTTTTTATCGGTACACGCTTGACAACGTGGATTGGTAACTTAGTTGTTACTATAGCCATTCGAGTCACGTGTCGCGTTATGACAAACATTAGATTTCTACCTTATCGACGTTCAATTTCTGTTTTTCCCACGCTCCTCAAACTTTTGCGTTATATTTATATTCATACTATGTAATTACATATCTTTTAATTAATAGTTCTTTTTCTATAATATTTAAAATCAATAAGTATTTTGTAAAAATTAGTTTTATTCAAATAATGTACCTCCGATGTTACACTGGATGCCCAGGGGTATATTTATATTCATATTACGTAATTATATATCTTCTAATTAATAGCTCTTTTTCTATAACGTTTAATGTTAATAAATATCGTGAAAAAAATTATACGAAATTTTTAAACTTATCAGAATCAAGATACCATAAGCACGAAATAAAATCGATATTTCGATCAAGTATTACCATTTTTATTATTTTCAGCTTTGTTATTTACAACATATATTGCAACATAAAGCATTAAAATTAATTATTTCAACGTTCATTATTTTACTTTTTATTGCATTCATGCTATTCGTATGTAGTAAGTTATAGTAGCCACGTTAATGTGAATAAAAAATAGAAATTGAAGCTCGAATCCAATTTGTATTTACCAATCAACGATAAATTTTATCCTTCGTACGATGCGACGCATTATCGAAATAGGAAGATAAGTCGAATTCGTTGGCTAGTAGTCGTCGTACGCCATGAAAGCTCAAGACCTCAGTTACGATAGAACTGCCATTATGTAATTATTCAAGGTACAAAGATCCTTCTCCGGTCAGTCGTTTCCCTGTTTCACTGTTTGCTGACAATCGATTGTTGGATTTCTTGTAAACTGCGAGCCGGAGGTCAACGTACTTAAATTTTGTCACGTGATCACTCACTGCTTGACTATTGCCTTTAATTTGCGTATTATTTTCGTTCGCTTTGAATGTGTACCCTAGCCATAAGTATTGGGTAAACTTTCATTTTATATAATCATTTTTATATGCGTAATGTAAAATTACATGTTCAAGAACATGTGCATTTCTTTACGATATTATAAATATATGGAGAACATAAGCATAAGAAAGTAAATTAATCATTTTAATTACTGTTTGTTTCTTAAATAAATTTTATAACCCTGACATAAACATAAGAAATTATATTAATCATTTTAAATATTCTTTTCTTCGTCAAAATTATCAACTTCATCTCTCATACAGTCTTCACTAACTTCATACTTTGCAAGTTATTCATAAGATTATTGCAACTACATTCGCACAACAATCCCAGTACTTATAACCAAACTGAAGATTTTATGCATTTACTAATACCGAGTTGGTAAAATAAAGGAAACAACCAAATTAAGACAGTACTAAAACGTCTGTACGTTATTTTTAACTCTCTAAAATTATTTACGAGCGAAAAGAAAATATACAGTTTTATTTCGCATAATTTTACATAATTTTGCATAATTCTATTTCGCATACAAAACTTCAGTCTATGATGACAGGCACTGTATTTACACGTCAAAACGACTGTGTATTCACGGAGAAAAACATTGCTCGTTCCATTAACAAAACCTTTAATTTCCAGGAAAAATGGCGGAAGCCAAGCCAACGAACACCGCCGCAGGCGAATCGGCGCCTCATCTCGAAGTGATCGACCGCGTAAAGAACATTCCCGTGATCCACTCGGCGATCGAGAAAACGGGGTCCACATACTCTTACTTGAAGGACTCGAATCATTTAATTCATTGGGCTTTGTCGCAAGCGGAGGCTGGGCTGAGTTATGCGACTGCAACTGCCGCGCCGATCACTGCACCGCTGGCGAAGAAATTCGAAGGGCAAATCTCGGCTGTTGACCAAAAATTATGCGAAGGTCTCACTATTGTTGAACAAAAAGTTCCCATGATGAAACAGCCACCGCAGCAGGTATTTAGTTCAGTTAATTTATTTAGAGTTATTTACAGTTAATTAGAAGGAAATACAGCTAAACTAATAAAGCGATTTGATTATATGTAGCAATAATATATTTTCATTATTTATTTCTGTAGAATTGTTCTCGTGACTGTTACTTTTATAATTAAAATTACTATTGTTTAATAGGCTAAACTGATACTCTTTATCATATTAAATGTATAACTGTCATATTATTTATTATATGGTGTACAGCATTTCGTTTATATTATTGTTCAGAATTATATTATTATATTATTGAATACATTATGGAAGTTAACATATTGTAATGTACTTTAATTGTAACAAATTTCAACGACCGGAAAGATAATATAATCAACGATTAAAAAGCAAGTGACAATGCAAATAATATGGAGCTTTTATTGCAGATTTACGATGCAGCAAAAGCTGTGATGAGCAGCTCGGTGCAACCAACGATCGACAAACTACATGCCGCAAAGGAATCTGCCACGCAACAGGCTTCTACACTCAAAGAAGTTAGTATAGCGAAGGCTAATGAATTGTTGAGCACACAGTACGGTACTATGGCTGTGCAAGGGGTGGACAACAGCAGTGTCCTCATTAATGCTTTATTGGACCGATATTTCCCAGCAGTTGAGGGAGAACAGAATCCTCCAGGTATAATTATAATAATTAATATCGTATACATTATCGTAAATCAATTAATACCCTAATTTCTTCGAAATTACTACTTGAATTGAATTCATGGAGAGCTGAAATTGTTTTCATATTTCTTATAATTTTTAACTGTCAGAAATTGAATATGGAAATTTAGATAGTTCGTTCATCTTGTGAACAATTAATTTGTTCCACCATATTACATGAAACGTCAATTAGACATCGCGAGACATTAATAAATAAGAAATATAAAGATATAATCTCTAATATATATATATATATTATAATTTCTAGATTCCCAAAAATTTCATTGAAAATAGAGAAAAAATTCCTCCAGAATTTTTAATATCATTATCTTAAAACAATTAAAAACAAATTAAATCAATAGTAATTAAGTCGCTATCCAGATGATTGAATTACTAAGCCGATGATTGAAGGGTGAATACTGATAAATAGTTATTTTGCAAAATTTGTGTCACAGCCCCGATATCGGCCGACGAGAACAAAGTTTTGCACGCAGTGCAAACAATAGGTCAATTATCGACGAAGACGGCGAACCGTGTTTACCATTCGGTAGCGGCACAATTGAAGACAATCAGCAAGGAGGATGTGACGTCGTACATCAACAGCGTTATATCCATTCTTCACCTGACGCATTTCTTGAGCTTGAACGAGAAACAAAACGAAGAGAAAGCAGAAGGAAATCCAACCTGCGGCAAGAAAGAGAGAAACTGAAGCGATATGAATGAATCCTGTCTAGAATGTTAGCCGCGACTTCTATTTTTGTACGAATATCATGCGACTTTAATATCCCGTTGTAACACGTGTCAACATATCAATTTAACAAATTTTTATATAACGTATACTTAACGTAGCGAATAAAATTATTTGACAACGCATTTTGAGAATTATTATTTTATATTTCACAACGTACCTTTTCAATGGTTCAATTGTATTGAATATATAGGTTAAATATCTGTCTCTAGATTAAATATTACAACATTTTCTAGAAAGAAATGAATGAATTTGACAAATTGAAAATATTTTCAGGAAGAAGTAATAAAATCAATTTAAAATTAATCGCGTTTGCCATTTGTAGCAAACGATGATCCCTTCTCCATAGATAAAGTTGTGACCAGTAATGACAATATCGTATCATCCAGTGACCAATGGATGGTATTAATTTTTTCAAGAAGCTTCAGCTTTTGCCTGTAGAAGGGTTATAATGTATTTTCTATGCGACTTTACCTACTGAGCAATGGCGCGCATGTTTTTAAATTTTGAATTACGATATCCGTTATTGATTCATCCACTGTCTTTTATTCCATTTCCTTAATTGATCACGTTATTATGAATTTGTTTTTTCGACAGAACTCTTTACAATAGCTCTTCTTTTATCCACTTTACTAAAATATAAAAATGTTAATAGTATAGTAGTTAAAATGTTATTTACTAATCTTTGTCCACATGATTATATCTTCACAGTTCGTACAGAATTTTATTTTAAAGAAAATTTAGCAGTCGTTCTTACGATGTTTTTAATACTCTTGTTGTAGTTGTCCATTATTTTATATGCTTAATTTTGATAAAACATTACTAGCAACGTAATAAATATTATACACGTGAACTTTTAACTGTTCTTTTTTTTCATTTCATTACTATATTCAAGACGTAGGCATTTATTGATAATTATATATATTCGATTTACAACAAAATATTCTCTCTGCAGTGGTTATTTAACAATTGCCGTTGTTCGAACAGTATTTTACGATTACTGCATGCCAATTGCATTAATTACTTCATTCACAACTCCACGCAAAAAATTGGAATATGAACCACAATGGTGGGGCGAAAATGGCGACTGTGACTGAAGAGATAATTGAGGTTGATGCAACAATAAAACTTTTTTATAGATCATTGTATAGAAATTGTCGCTTACATAACCGCACCGCGTGGCTTAACACGTGATCGTCTCCTCACAACATTACACAAAAATATAAAAATAGACTGTGAGATGTTAAATCTTATCACGCAAAATCAATTCACAAATAATCGTTAGAATGCGCCGTCCCTTTTCTTATCGAATTCGATTGAAAATAGGACAGTGCACGCTGCCCACATAATTGTACACGTTTGTCAATAAAAGAAATTTGCAAATTTACACGGATTCCAGGTACACTGTTTTTAGATTTTGTTAGTTACAACAGAGATTTACGATTAACGCGATGGTGGGTAGTTTCGTTTGCCGATAGTTGAAACGAGAATAAGTGTGACGGTACTTTTATGGTGGACTGTACAGTCATACCACACGGCATGCCAACTGCAATGGAAATTTCCACTGAAGCAGTCGGTTGCCACCGTCTTGTAGACGCTTCGTAGCCGCGCCTAAAAACCAGGTTGCGTCCACCAAGAGGCTAAATCTTTCGATACTTGCCCCTTTTCAAACGGTCTGCTCTGATTCGGTTTTTCGGGACACCCGGTAATTTTAATTGATGCACCATCCCCCGCAGATTTTTCGAAATTTACCGTTTCCCACTGCTGTTAACAGACAATTTTGAAAATAAACGCATCTACTCGCCTTTAGGCTCTACTATCGCTACCGGAAAGTTCATTTATTTGCCGTTGGTTCGACTGTCATTCTTTAACATTTTCTTACGTCTAAATTTGACCGCTACTTTAAATAATTCACTTACTTAACTCTGGTTGCGGTCATTACTTTCCTGAATTTATTTGTTCAACCTTGAGCTGCATCATTACACTTCTAAACTCATTTGTTTAACTGAAGACTAAACTATTATTTCTCTGAATTTATTTATTAATCTGTGGGTACGAGTCTATTTTCAAAAATTTATTTACGCATCTGCGAATTCAATCATTGCTATCCGTACTTCACTTTCTTCTTTAAATTGAATCATTTGTCTTAGAATTCGGTCACCAATTTTACAAATTTTTTTGTTCCTTTATAATTTCGTCTATTATTTTTCAGAATTTATTCATGTATCATTGAATTCGAAAATTTATTGCAACATGAGCAATTGTCCACAGGCACATTCATAGAACTAAATTCAAATTACATAAGTGCAGAATATATATACATACATATATATATATTTTTCATTATATTATGTTTAATTATACTTTACATTAAATCAATATTCTACGCTAATCGTTGTCCTAAATGTTATACTGCTCCGTCCATATATTCTCGGATATCGAAGCGTTGTTATATTGAAGTGGGCGTTACCAGTCAGCCGTAATTCAGCGCGGGAAATTCAAACTCCATACACCTATGTCCCAATATATAACGTATTTACATTAAACGTAAAAAATGTTACTCGCATAGCAGACGCTGAGAAAGATTATGGTGCAGCATAGACGACGCATAAAATAATTTCTGGTTCGGCTATCAGTGATTCGTTCGTATCAGTGACTCAGTACATTCTGTTTAAATCGGCGCAATGGATTTTCTTCGAAACACGCATTTGCATTACACGATCGTGATTAATGTCTATAATTATCTGTCACGAAAATACAACAAATGTCGGCTACGTTAATCCCGGCAAGTTAATTCCCAATTTAATTATGCAGTCACGGTATTGTGCTAATATTAGAGCCGACTTAATGGTGCAGCTGTATTTGCATCAATCAAAATCGTTCAAGAATCAGAGTGACATTCTCGAATAACATTTAAAAACTAAATATTGAAAAATAAGTATTTACAGTCTAAAAGTAACAGTACATCACATGACCTACGCTATATCGAAAAAAATAATTTAATTTGATGGCAATAATAAAATTACATTGAAAATTAAATTAATAAAGGTTGCCTTGCGTTTTGTAACTTGCAACAAATAATACAGAATCGAATATTTTAATAATGTTATATTATTTTTGAAGACGTAAGTAATTGTAGCAATACTTCCTCTTCAAATTATTTTTCTTATAATTGAATGCACTATTCGAGCTATATTGCTAGCTACGTAGGATAAAATAAAAGGGAAGGAGGGGGGTTGGACATCTATGTCAATCGTGGGCGTTGTCCTTCCAAGAAGAAATCCATAACATCACAGAAAAGAGAAATCGTTTGACGACAGCAGCACTAAGTTTGTAAAATTCCACAAATGGAAATATTGCAAACTGATAATAGATGATTCATGGTCGTGGCTAAATCTTATCAGCCATCTTGAGGGACCAAGCACTGAATGGCACTCGAATGGAACGCCTACCATTTTGTTTTGCGGCGTATTTTCCGTCCCAGTGACTTCCTATGTCGTTTTATAAGCGTCGATTGTTTCGATCGTTGATTTACACAAGAGTGATCGTGCATCAATCACTACGATCGTGATTATCGCTCGAGACTTTGCTCAGATCGTAATGAAATTCGTTTGAAAATAATTTCCGAAATTCGTTTGAAAACAATTTTCGATATTCATTTGAAAACAATTTTCGATATTCATTTGAAAGTAATTTTCGATATTCATTAGAAAATAATTTGCGAAATTTATAATATTAGGTTTACCGGAAAATTGTGTCTACTAATGTCATTTAATGTGCGACATATATTTCTCAGAAATAATATTCATAAATCGCCATCACACTGGCAACAGAGCACAAGTTACGATTATACTAAATTATTATAATAATACAATAAATATTACGTGCATACAAAATTGATTGTTTTCTTTCTTTTAGACCTAATACTTCATATAAGTATTTCGTTGTATTAAAGAATATCCCAAATAACGTTAATAGAAACTGGCGCAGTTCAAGATAAATGAATACAGAAACATTGCATTTGAGATTGCAATGAAAATGAAACTGTTACGTCCGACATAGTTGTAGCATAAAGTTACTGGCTTTCACCAGAAAAAGTTTTACTTTCTACATATAGAGAAGCGAATAGTCAAAGAGTATCGTAGCAGTAATTGGCAGTTATTAAATAAACAGTCGTTGTACAACATTGAATGAAGATTGTCATATTTTGGAGGCAACGAAAAAACTAGTTTAGGTTATGTTCGATGTAGAAAATAGCTGCAATATAATTTAAGAATAGTTGCATTGTAATAGTTCCTTGTTGTCGTTAGAACTACGTATTTCGTTTTTCGTAAACTGTTATGAATCATTTTGAAATTGTTTTTATAAAACTTTTATAATACTCGAGATGAAACGTATAATTCACGTTTCATTCGATTGCTGTATCTCGAATTGAACTCTGCATTCGCCATGCGGCATTTTAACGAAAGCGAAACGGTCGACCATTTAATTTTTTATTGTCGGAAACTTGTTGACATTTTACGTAATTTTTAACGACGCACAAGGAACAATCAGCTCCTCTGACAGATTGCACACCGCTATACACAGTTCCGTCCTATTATAAAGAAAAGAGGTTCAACGCTTTGTTGAAATGTTCTCATAATTTCCACATAACATTTCGTTGACAGTTTGCATAATTATTGTGAATTCTTTTAATATCTTGTTCTAATAGATAATATATTATATATTACAATGTATATTAATACGTAATAATATTTCTTGTTCTTAACAAACGCATCGATAATTCTTACAACAATGACAATTAGAATTCTGATTAAAAGTTTTCTGTCAAGTGAAGTAATTATATGATAAGTACATAATAGTAATATGTTGTTATTACATGGTAAAAACAACAGAAAATGTTATAGTAATTAGTAGACGTAATATTATTACCTACAGAATTATATATAAATGAAAATATTAATGTAATAATAATAATTAGTACCACAACTATAACAATAGCTAAATAAATAGGGCAGGTATACGACATTAATATATTAGTTTAATATAACAACACATGGCATACAACAATACAAAAGTACCACACTAATTACTAGACATAACATTAATACCTGCACTAGGTAGTATAAATATCAGTTAAATTATAAGTAGAAATATAAGTACAATTCTAAGTACATTAATATAATATTAGTATAATATAATACCATGTGGTACAGAATAAAACAAAAATACTCTAAGAATGGAATTATAACTGTAATTATTACGGAAGCATCATGTATATTATAACTATCAGTATAATTTTAAGCATAATTCTACTAATTAGTATTATAACTATAATACTTACTAAGTAAATAGTATTAATACACGAATAATACAGTACCATACATATATCACGCAACAATACAAAAATGCTATAATAAACAGTAAATGCCGTTGTAATAACTTTACCATGCAGAAAAATTACATACAAATAGCATAGAACAATACAAAAATGCCGCAGCACATGGTAAACGCTGTTATAATAACTACACTGCGAATCTCCATGCAAAATGAAAACTGTGCAAACGAATTGTAAAACGGGTAAATTAGTTGGACATTTTTTTGTTCTTTCTTTAACAATTATAATAACTTGAAAACAATTTAACAATGTCCTTAAATCCTTCTAATGACCTTAAAATTATTTATTTGATCTATTAATTTTTGTCATAAATACAGAAAATCAGTAGTCCAATAAGAATTGCATCATGTAGAATCACTAGCAAACCAATTAAGAGTTCAAATATCTGTAGAATCGAAAGAATTGCTAGTCGAATTATGATAATTATTAAGCATCCGGGGTGCAGCTTGCTGAAGGAGCTCCAAAACTTTCCAATGCGCAGCGTGGCCGCCTTAGTTCGGTAAATCGTTGGCTCGTCTGCGACAGGACACCCGATACTTTTGAAAGGAAATGTACATGGGGGTCGAGGGGCCCCGCGTGGCCTGGTCCTCTCCCAAGATAAGAAGGCTTGAGGGCCCTTGTTGGACGTTTGCCATAGCATTTGCAGGACTTGCGCGCCTCTCCCCGCTATTAGAATGTGTGCGCCTGCCTCTGCACCCCGTCAATCAAACGCGGCAGAAATTCCAACGACGTTTCAACGCGCAGCCCGGACAGCAACAAACTCCCCGTTATCACGTAAACAGAAGATTTTTATCCGCAAGCACCCTAATACATACTTTTTTCTTAGGGAATCGCGGACCTGCGCCGATCAGTTCATTCGTTTTCTTTCGTTCGAAACATTTCTCGTTGTCGACAATTGCTTCGGAGATATCGAAGGGAGTTAGTTTCTTAGATATTCGAGCGCCCGTCGAGTAAGGATGTTCGAATTCAAATGTCTTCCGAACTAATGGTTTCTAGCGAGGCACGTGATTCGAGTCATCTTTGCAGGAAAAGAGTTTACAGTCTGCTCATTGACGTGTTGAAAAATGTTGCAAGTTAATTAGCAATCTGCAGCGAGAATGGTTTCAGTGCAATTGGAAGACGTGATAGCTGAAAAGAACAATACGGTTGATGTCTCACGCGTCATCGTAGAAAATATAATGTTCGAGCGACGCATATTTTCGCGTGACACCGCATAAAAGCCGCTGCGAGATATACAAAACGTATGGTATACCGGGTGGTCCATTTATTTTACACACCTAAAGCATTTCGCTCATCTTCGACAATAGAAGAGAACATCGGAGGGAAAGATGAAGGGTGAATATTGCAGCGAATGAAAAATTCTTCTCAGGATCACACTTTTACAGATTTCGACGTCATTGATGTTTTTTTATTTTGAACAAAACTATATACAATGTTCGTTGATGCCATGTTCCAGCCAAAGTCAAACCGAATCTAATGATGTACAGTTCCATGATACTCATGTGGCCTTTAGTATGAAAAATTTGTATTTATTTTTAATTAGCATAGATATAGTGTATTATCTGCGATATCTGTATCTATATCTATAGTATATTATCTGCTATATTCATAACTATAGATATACTGTATTATAGTATGCTACCTGCATAATATACACATTAATACAATTATACACATAATACAGTGCAATAATATAGTGTTATAATCACTATACACAGAATAACTGTCACTGTAGCAATATTGCACAATATTGTGGCATATAATTCTTGCTATAGTAATTTGTATAGTACAACAATCAGTGTGGTTCCACGGTATAACGTAATGCAAACGTTTTGCATTAATTAGTTCGTAACTGCTGGGCAATTAATGAAAGAAAATATTAAATAAATGATAATTATTATGATTGAATTGAGTGGGTCACCCAGTATAACGACGCAGCGGAGCTTTGTCACGGCAATACGATATTCGGTTAACATTCAAAGTTTGCGACGCTTATATCGTAGGTAACACTAAACTCAGTTGGCTCCGTTTCGCAATGTATGTATTGACACAGGAGAAACCTTGCCATTCATAGTCGATCTAGAGGAATTTTACGGAACTACGCACTTATGTAATTCTGTTAGGTTGTCTTGTAAATTCTTCCAATGTTTTCATCCTTACATAACATTTACGAGATATTGCTATACGTTTTTAATGTTAAAAACGACAAAATCTCTGAAAATCTTTCAAATGAAATTATAGAATTCCTGGGATAACCACCTTCTTATGAGTTTCTATGAATTATTTTATCGTAGCAATCCACCCAATTATTTTGCAATAACCATTTCATAACTGCCGTATGACATAACTGTTGTAATTGTTATAACCTTTTACAAAGTTACTGAGTATTCGTCGTAATCATTTCGCAAGTACTACGACTGTCTCGTAATTACTATAATTATTATGCGACAATTAATTCAGCTTCAAATTCATTTCTCAGTTTCCATTGTTGTTAACGTTATCTTCAAATAATTTGTGAATTTTTTCCGAACGTGTTGCATACTTTTTGTTAAGGTGAAACTCTAATTTTTGAAACCATCTTAGCATATTAATTTCTTGCAACGAAGTTATAATAAATAATGTAAAATGAAATAGAAAATGTAGAATAGATGTTGAAAAAATATAAAATAAATAGAATAACATTAAATAAAGAAATGAATGACATTAATTAGATATACGTCCGAAAAGAAAGTCGACGCGCCGTTTAAATTAAGAAATAATGAAATATCAAGAGAAAAATGTTATGCCGTGATAATTCGTACCCTAATTTGCATAGGAATGGAATAAACGGGAACAAAAGAGACGTTTGCAGCACGAGGAAACTGACGAGCACGTTCATTGCGTCGGTAATCCTGTGTGAGATATATCACACTAATACATCAATGGTCTGCGATTGTTTCTTTTATAAGCATGGTTTCAGTTTTTGCATATGAAAGGGTTAATGGCGACTATTTTCTAGCTTGCGAAGCGATGTCGAAACACTAACATGACTGTACGGTACTATTATTGTACTAGGTGTTAAAATTATAGTAGTAAGAATATTACGTTTAAATTATCATAAACAAATTCGTGAATAGAAAATGCAGAATAAACAAGTGGGAAATAGAGAACAACTTCAATTTGTAAATGAAATTTCGTTTTTGTTTTAAAAGCTTTTTAACGTTTACGCCTATGACATATGTAGTGAATAATTGTACCGTTTTTTTTTTTTTTAATCTATTATATAAAAATAAGTCGGGTTTTCCTTCCTGACGCTATAACTCCAGAACGCACGAACCGATTTCCACGGTTTTGCATTCGTTGGAAAGGTCTCGGGCTCCGTGAGGTTTATAGCAACCAAAATTCTGGAAAAATTTCAACAGAAAAGCAGGAAAACAGGGAAAATCATTTTTCACATACAGCGCCATCTCTGATACATAGCATGTACTACAAACCAATATGGTTTATAAAACAAAAAAAATAACTTTTCTTCATCTTTTAATCCCCAAACGAAATGTTACAAAAAACGAAGCCATCTGGTGGCGAAACGGAGTTCGCCAGGTTTGCTAGTTAAATTATGAAATTATTCGTTTTCATTTGTATTCATATCGTATCTCAAAAGATTTACTCACGTAAAAATGTATAATTTTCGATTAAATTAAAAATTGCTAGTAACCCTATTGTATTGTAGGAGGGAACATAATTTGATAAATAAACTAATGTTATTATTACTTGTTTAATGTAATATTTTAATATTATTACTAACGTTATAATACCGATCTAATAGTTAACACGGATGAATAAAGTATTTAGTAACAAAGAACCAATTAACAGTGTTATTCGAGGATTCACCGTATCAAAATATTGATAATGTTATAAATAAAAATATTGAATTTCATTTAAATAAAAGTCTACAGAATTATTTCGACCAAGAAAGAACTGTACAGTTTTTATAATTTACCTGTGAAATTGAAATTGCCATGTAAAAAGGTAAACGTTATTGTGCTACTCAATTTTTCCCAGAGTAAATAGTTCTTTAGAAAAAATATAAAATAAAATTCGCGATAACACATAAAGGTATCCAACAAATTCTTAATCGATCACTGGAAAACGAAATTGGCGTTAATACAAATCAATTGTTCACATAATGTGTCGTCTGAATATCGAAGTGATTTATTGTTTAACTATATCTAGACTCTCCGATAATTTTGTTAATGCGTTGATGGGTTTGAGGAATTTCGGCAGCTGTTCCAGCAATAATTGCCGGAGGTGAGATGTCGGCGACAGATCAATCGAAGAGTCAACGATGCCATTAACCTGAGAAAATAAAACGATACTGGTTCGCAGCGGATTACAGTGCAAACGCTCCAAATCATCATAATTCGCAATAATGTTCAATCGAGATGGAAGTTTGTTTATTTGAAAACATTTCGAAAATTCGTATCTCTCCTTCTATAATACTTCATTCTATAAAAAAAGTTTCACTTTCTACGTTTGTATTATTTTATACACCATCTAAGAATAAAATATTAATAGAGTGTTTATCTAGAGAGTCACTATGACACCACTGAACTATAATTCTTGTAAACTACCACATCTGCACCAAAGCTGGGAAAAATACCATTTTGAATGGAAAATACATAGTAAATAAATATTTTATGTCAGATGCATATATTTTATATCAGATGCATACAATTTTGAAAATAAAATATTTTATTAATCTCATATATTTCCTCGATAAATATTGCTCTGCTCCGCAATAAACTTTCACACATTTAAAATTTTTTAGGACGAAGATTGCAATGCTTATATAGCAGACCTTTTCGCAAAATATGTTACTAACAATAATGTTTAGAATATTTTATATTATTTGCTACTTATCGTTAGTTATATCTTTCACAAACTAGATAAAGTGATAATATTTATACTGTTGGTTCAAATGGACCCGAGCACCGTTGTCCGAATGTGGATAGGATTAATGGACTGCGAGTTATACTTCGAGCAAGGTTTAGCTATACTAACGAACAATCTTGCAGTGATATTAGCGGTATGAATCGTCCATGATTTTAAATTGGGTTCAATATAGGCCCCTAATTGTAAGTGCGCGTTAGTTTGCGTGCAAGTGGAAACTATTGTTCTGCAGTTCGTTTTATTATGAGACTATTAAATAGAACAATCTTTTGTTTTATCAGTGCTTTTTATTGGAATTAATTGATACTTTAGAAGCCTTTGTGAAGTAGATTTTAATTAATATCACATTGATAGATTGTCATCATCTACTTTTACAATTAAATTATTGTGATAATGCTGGACTTAATTCGCTGAAACGATCAATTATGTGAAAATTATTTGTTAAAATTTCGTACGCGATAAAGTTATTTTCTCTCTGCTATTTCATTGAAGTTTCATTGAAATATTAACGGCTAATGCAATTGTAGGTAAAAATGTAAATAATGTTATAATAATTAATGACATAGCCACAATATATTCTACATAAATATTGCAGTAATATACATACATTACAGTAATACATATGTACATATGGTGCTATCGTAGCACACTATGGTACATACACATAGTACAACTTCTTGGTAGTATAATACGTGGTAGTAATTAATACATGTAATTGTGATAATTATACTATAATGTAACAATTAATGGCATTACTATAATCAATGCTAAGTAAATGAAGAATATTACAGTAATTATATTTTTACTATAGCCCAGTATCAAACTTATAATACAGAACAATACAATAATGCCATAGTAACTAATATATGTAACTGTAATAATTGTACTATGTAGTATATGTAAGTACCAATGCAATTACAAGTAGAAATATAAGCACAGATGTAACAATTAATAGTATCACTATAATAGATGATAGATACTCCAAAACACTCGAGACATTTGTTTCATTCATTCCCTATTTTATGACTTTTACTCTCGTCGATTCTGCCGGCATATCAGTCTGGCTTCCGTCTGAAAATCCTTACACCGTGTTGCAGTTTGGAAAACCTTTCTTTCGTCAGAGCATCTCAGATTTCTTTAAAACCTAGTGTCCGTTGCTAAGACAATCGACACAGTCTGTTTGGACATCTTCGTGGCGAATGTCAGTTTCGTTCGAGATTTCGTCCGTTCTTTAAAAAATATTTGAAATTACTTAATAATTTCTCCTTATTTGAAATTAATCGGACCTTTTTAGGACCACGCAAAATAACGCTGGAAACTTCGGGCATGTGTCAATTGTTGAATAATTCGTGATCAGTGTGGAATAATAGTGCAGTGAAAGTGAAAGTTAGTGTAATCTGGGCCGTTCTACGTAAGTGGATTACAACTTCTGGATTACAACATTTACAACTGAATTGGTAAGTTTTTCATTAATAATATTTGTGAGATTTTTGAAATTAATAAGAAATTCATGAAATTCTTGTTCGATGATCGAACGCGGCTCAGAGGCGATACGCGGCCGTCTCTCCTGTCAGCGAGACGGGCTTCAGCCGGCTGGCTCGCATGCGCAGCAGCACAAAAAATCGTTCGTGCGCAGCCAACTTTATTCGTTAATAACTCGTTAACAAAGCCGCGGATTGCATTTCGGCAAAGGAAAAGGATACTTGAAATGACCTCAGGAACCCCCCATTTCCCGATGTTAACATTATTACGGATCACCCTGTATATACATATAATAGTATTACTGTACTACAATATCATCCTGTAGCAAGGAGCAATGCAGAAACGTTATATTAATTAGTTGATATAATTATAATAGAGCTGCAGCATGTAAGTAAACTCCTATTACTATTATAAAATTGCACCTGTAACAAATACATTAACAATTGCATTAGTACAACTGTAATACTTTCTAAGTCAAGTATACTATAATAATATAATGTTAATATCCCATTATCCCAAGTACAATATCCCATTAAGCTATTCATTTTAATTGACTTTAATTTTATTTATATTTCATTAAGGGAATCAATTTTTTATTTCGAATTATGTATTTCTAATAAAAGTAGTTCGTGCATGTAACAATATACTGTAAGCTTCTACAAATATTACTATTATAAACGTAGTACACTCGAAAACAATAAATTATATTGAAATATCATTTGCTTCAATTACATATATGTAGTAGAATTATATACGTACCTATTTTTTGTTATCTGAGTAAAAAATTGAAATATGAATTATTTAAACGTGTATGTTATTTAAAATGGTATAATACACGGTGGTTTATCAAAGAGAGGTTTGACATCTGTACACGCACTAGAGATTCCCTTATCCGAACAATTACTTTTAAAATATTCTAGTTTCCAAACGTTATATTATACAAGATGACCCATTTGAATCGATTCAGTCAAATATCTTCAAAACCTTCGATGACATTAAAAAATGTTTCAAACGAAATGTGAATAATTTTTTTTGGGGGGGAGGGGCATGTAATCTGATATTAATAAGATTTTTCTAGATGAACACGTTATATGAAGATCAACTTTATTTTTTTTAATATTGTTATATATTCTTTATTGTACTAGATAATTCAGCTTATCATTATCTTAATAAAAATAGTAAGACATTTATTATAAAAAATGATTGGCTTGAAAGATACCGATTTATATCGTTGCATTCAGATTGAAAATCGTATTTTTGAACACAAATTCTAGTGTGTCACGTATCAATGTATAGTGCTATCACTATACATTACTAAAATTCAAATACTTTCCGAACTAATAATTTTACGCATAAAAAGAATGACGAGTCGAATCGACTAGTATAATTAATAATTTCTTATTTATTACCAGGATCACCATGCATAGTTATTGTACCATTTAATCACGTTATCATCTATTAGGGAACATGAGTGAAATATTTTGATAATAGAATGTTTCGATATCAAGCTGTTGCAAACCTAAACCTTCGGTTAAGGGAGTCCCTACTGTATTATTGAAACGTAGTAGAATTAATGAATATGTCATTGGACCGTGCGCGACGGTATACATGGCCAATAATGCCTATTATTATCATACTTAATGAATAATACGGGTCTGCTTCGAAGAACCGAAGCACGCATTAGCATCTATTCGGCCTTGTCGCTGATTCGTTTGTAGTAAGTTCAATAGGTAGGCCATTATCGTTTTATGTACTGCAATATTTATGAGTTGCATGGAAAACTGGAAAAAAGTGGTGCACCATGCAAATGATCGCTAAAACAATTCACCGCGATAAGTCTTACGTTTAACATGAGCGACGTTACTCTGTAATCAATGGACACTGTTACATGTGTTCAAACGTGTTACAAAATTTAAAATCTAATTATTCCAAACAGATATCAGATTTCCAGATGCGTGAACTTTTCACATAGTTGTGATACAACAGTTCCTTTACAGATCTTTAGAAATTACAAACATTTATTATCATTTTCTATTATCCTTTTGTTGCAATTTGTATACCCATTAAAATTTATATACTTTTGCAATCTTGTTAGATTTAATTAGCTATATTATGGAAAAAGAGGCTAGAATTTTTGTGTTCATTAATTAATACATTAACTCAGAATTTTCATGGATGCTGGAAAAATCGGAACTTCCAACCATAAGTTTTAATTTTGATGTTCTTTGTTTAGGAATTTTCTCAAGGAAACAGACCAAGTTAATGTTTGTGGGTTTAGTGGCAAAAAAATTGTTCAGTATCACGTTCACTTAATTTTGAGAACGAGATGAAATTGTGGAGCTCGTAATTTGGGTCGTCCGATAATTGTACGTAGCTATTACGAGGTTATTATCATTAATCAAACCGTTGTTGTAACAACTGGTCGGTTCGACGTCGTTTCAGCGTTATCTTTGCGTGTTATCAGCACGCGCCGCCACGCTACACGTGCTTAGACTGCAGTTGCGAACGTGATATTGTTCGGTAAATGCGTGTGTTGCACAAAACGATGGACACAAATAAGTTTGCTGTAATGTTAATGCGAGTTACATTAATGTGGAATACCTCTTTCTTTACGATTCCTTTTGATTGATTTGCGAGTTCCTGGAATTTTTAAATTATTTAAAACGTAGGAGCAGTTCAACGATTTATATATAAATCAAAATCATGATTTTCCACGTTCGACTCGTGCTGCTTGTGACGTGTATTTTAAATTCGCCTATACAAGTAAAGTAAGTGGCGTAATTACGAATAATAGTTACTAAAAGAAAACAAAAATTTGTTCATATTATACAGTCAAATATAAAATTTAGTATTTTTAGTTAGAGTTTATTAATATTTTTATTAACATTCTGTATGTATTGTTCTTGTTATGCCTATTATTGACCGATCGTTTATTTACAACTAAATAAACATAGCTGTATGTTTATGGTCCTATATCTATATCAGTGCAACGTTGCATAAACTCTCCTATGTCACAAGCAGGCTGCAACATTATTTAAATATATTGTTTGAAAAATAATTGTTGCAATAATGTTCCATCTTACTTAGCCACATATTACTTCAAAGAATTGTGTCAGTTCATTTAAATGTAAAAATAACGTTTCTCTAATTTACTTTCTAGTTCTGAATTTATCTGCAATGATTACATGCCAATTTGTTTAAACATACGAATCCTTTACCTTTGGCTCATTTTTTGTTATTTGAAATTTATTTGCAACAATTACAAGTCAGATTATTCAGACAAATAATTTTTCTCTGGATCATTTATCTATTTGCCATTTATTTTAAATACATTTTTGTTATTCTTTTGACTTGGTTAAAAAGACTGTTCTACTCGATAATGAAATCCTTTTATTCGTAGGTATAAAAACGTGATAAAATACGAGAAAGTACGAATAAAATTTAATAAATTCAAGATTTTCTTTTTAGAAGCTGTAAGGACACTTTAGAACTGAGACGAGAATAAACTTCTGACATTAAAATTAAAATTTCCTCAGAACTAACATTTGATGTCGTTAATTACGCGTTTCCTGCAGTCCATTACGGCCATACATACATTAGCAATTAGCGATACATGGTTATGTAGCCGGTAACACATGCCATGTACACTTTGCGTATAAGTTGTCCTAATCTTTTCTTACGCAGAGAACAACTTCGAAGTTAAAAATCTAAAATGTCGAAAGTTCAAACATTACAAAATTAAATGTCCTAATCTTTTCTTACGCAGAAAACAACTTCGAAGTTAAAAATCTAAAATGTTGGAAGTTCAAACATTACAAAATTAAGAATATAAAATTAAAAATACCAAATATTGATCCAAACAATTTAAAAAATTCAATGCAACATACTGTAGTTCATAAATCAACATTCATGTACGTTATACTCGTCGTTTTATATTCATATCTGCCATACAATTCCAGTTATGATCTTAAAAAAGAAATTAACTCATATAACAAACATTCGACATTCGTACCATAAAAAGTGGTATTACTTTTTTCTAAAAAATTTTTATTTATTGGAAACTGTACAAATAAATCTTATCAACACGACTATAAAAGGTATACATAATAGTTTCCGAAAGAAAAGCACACCCTTCACAGTAGAATACTCTCTTAAAAGGGTTATGTCTTTTTGGTTCCCTATGGTGGCGGAATTTTTTGCAGAAACACTATTACACCTTCTGCAGTGTTTTGTAAAAGTTGAAAGTTAAAAGTTACAATTCTCTTACATAACAACGAGAACCTTCTCTCTGTGCCACTTTTCGTTGGTACCAAAGCTCCATAGATCCTGAGCACAAGGACCTTGGCTGTCGAAGACCCGATGTCCTGGCTATTTACATGTAGCGAAACTGGGTTTACGGCTCACTATCCGCGCGCAATTGTGCCGAGGATATTTGTCCTACAACTTATCGATAAACTGGCAAGGTCACGTAGAAAATCTCGAAAATATTTCCGGCGACGCAAAAACAGCGCCGACAAACTCCGTACTGAATGGCACATTTCGCTCCGGCACCATTGCGAAAACAGAGTTCATGGCTCAAGGACAGCGGGGCTAGGGTAGCTCTAACCCCCTCTAGCCAGCCACCGGGGCTTCGCTACTCCCACCCTTATCCTTGGATTACAATTCGACCGAATCTGGGCCGAAGGATGCGCGTCTACAGCTTTCGCCCAGTGAACGCGTGGGTGCCGGACCAATACAACTGGGACTTTTTCCATGCATCTGCGTCATCCACGTCCATCCATCTTGTTCTGACCTATATGAAAGCGTCAGAAACATCGATTGCGACGGCGTGGCGCCGGGGATGGTCCACACAGAGTCCTGCCGCTGAAGAATCTCTATAAACAGTATTTTTACCAGACACTGGAGATAACGGTTGCCCTAGTCATTCCTACGAAGATCAGATACGAAAACTTGTCTGATTATTTCTGCTAAGGGCAGTTACTTAGCTGTAAACCGAGAACTGTGATTCGTTGAACGAGAACTGCTACTAAATATAAAAATAAACTGCTATAATTTTCCGGCCCTTCCATGCGAGTTTGTTTTGCATGCAAGGGTCCTCGATCGGGGCCCTCTAAAACGAGCATGATCGCGTGAATTTTCCATTTACATTATAAGGTACATCGTTCTTGTTGAACGTAGCACAATAATTTTTTAGTATAAATATATGTATCTTTTTAACATTTTTCATGCTGGATTGTATTAGGTAGAAGTATGTTGTTTCAGAAGATATTTTTCAATAACATGTCCACGAATGACTGTAAAAATTTCAGTATGGAACATCGTTTTTGTTTAAGTTATCTTAGTTTTAAAAATTGAAATGTATATTTTTCAATTCGATCATTTTTTTAATTAAAATATATAAGTTGGAGTATTAATTTCTACATCATTCGATTTAGCGGAAAAAGTATTATGAAAATTTCTTTAAAATTTGATGTTTTACTGATTGTGATTGTAATTGTCCCCCAAATTTTTGCTTACCATTGACCATAACCTCGACATAATCACGAGGATAAATAAATATAGACATTTATTTCGTTTCTTGATAAGTTTTTATGATTTGACAATGCAGTATTATATAAACACAATAATTCAAATTGTTCTAAGGTTATGCTATTTTGCATGTGTTCTATTTATATTTTTACTAAATGTTTGAAGTCCACGGTCTATTCGTCAACCACAATGGAAATACAAGTCAGCTCTGGGAATATTTTTTGTTTTAATTGTGTAAGTTACATGAATAATTGTCGCCAATTAATTAATTCTCCCAAATACAACAGTATATTCTTGTACAACATTTTAGACGTTTAAAAATGTTTAAGGAGAACCTTAATATATCAATTTTGCTATTTCGTTCTAAAATTAGGAATGTGATTTTACATAGTGAAATTATTCATTACGTTGCTTACCTTATTCAACTAAATGTGCGGACACGTTTACATTCTACCAAATTTCATTTCGATATGATATTAATTCCACGTGACAAGCAAACTTGCGAAATCACATTTCGCCGCATACGTTTTACGCATTTTCACTCGGCGTTTGAAAAATGAGTTTTCCATTTTGGATCGAGATTCGGAGCCTCTCGCAATGATACGGATTATAATTTATTACACCGTTACGTAACCAAGGTCGGGACAATCGCAGAGAAGTTTTTATGGGACTGGAATTGGCAGTGTCGAGTAGGGTTAACTATGTCACGAGGGTGGCTGCGGAAAGTGACTCTGTGTCGTGACAATTGATTTTGCAGAAGGGCTAGTGCGTGCGACAACTATCCATGTTACGTAACCATTTTATCAATTATTGTTAAGACCGACTAATCCTAGCAGATTCCGTGAGAAACGACAGCTCCGTTAATTATTTTAATCATTGATTGAACATTTGTCCACTTACTCGTCGATTTGTACAGAATATTTCTTTAATTGCAACCGAATTATTCCGTCTTTAATCTCCAATTTTTATTCGATTCGTTTAAAAATATCGCGGAGGACAAATGAACGTTATCGCACCGTATAGTTAATTTTCTCGATAAATTTTTCGAATAAACAGTTATTTCAGAGCGAGACAAACGAACAAATTGTATTTTGAAATTTTCGTTTATGTTCATTCGTTTCTGAGATGTTTAAAACATATTTCATGAAATGGGGGATTGTTAGAAAATGTAGCTTTCATTTGTAATATATTTCTCAAGCGTACATTATTTTTCAAATATCTCTCCGAAAATAAAAATAATATTATATCGTATATAGAAATTATTATTCGACTCATAAATATTGCTCTCGCAATTTTCTAAACTTTTGCTACCGAAGGCACCAATTTTCTAATTATGTAAAAAATAAAATACCATACAACATTATAACAAAAAACGCAACATCAAATTTTCATTCACCGTTTTCGAACTCCCTCGAAATAAATCTCTTAATGCTCCAAGGTCCGATGCCACCCGTTCAAGATGGTCGCCCGCCAAGAAAATATCAGGACAAATCAAATAAACGTTTGCAAAGTGTCGTAAAATTGTGAATTAAAAACATCGAAATAATTTCCATCGCAGCGTTGTCAAATCTCTACAGGATTTAAGAAACGCAGAAGATAAATAAATGTAAGAAGATTGAAATCGATTTGAATGTCGCTATCGATTCTAATCCTCTGCGTAGTAAATGCGACGCGATACGATATCGCCGCGAATGATAAGCTTATCGAAATCGTTGACGGAAGCTGCTTATTATGCGTAAAACAATGCTTCAACCGATCCGAGCGCGAGAAAAACGCGGCGCGCCGTCAGCTCGTTCTGCGACGTACACGCGAAGAAGGCGGAGAGAGGTGGAGGGGAGGGGGGGGGGGGGGGGGGGGGATCGAAATTGACGCGCGGTATCAATACGACAAAGTATCAACGATGTTATTAACCCTGATCCCGAAGCAATTGTAATAGGCTGGAAATAAATGCCGATGAGATCATGAAAAATCTTCTAATCTCGTCGCGCGACGCGTGTACAGGCTGACTTCACGGTGTCAACGTAACGGGAAGTGGATAACGCGTGTTCGCTCCGTTCACGGGAAGAAGATCCGTATACTGTATACGGTTGATAAAAATTTCGAAATCGAAAGCCGTGTAACTAAGCATGTTTATCTCTCCTCTCAGATTTAATCGACACACTTTCAGAAGAACGTGAACATTGCACTTTTACGATACGTTTTCGTATTTACAACCAGAAATGTTCGATAACGATAATTCAAAACACATTTATCGTTAGAGCGTGTTGATATTTCAGAACCGAAATCTTCAATTTGACTATCGTAAATGTGTTGTGTCTCCTACGCTTGATTGCTTTGCGCGAGAATGACAATTTTTACACCGCTTTGCAAAATACACTTCGAAGTTGGTTTCTCGATTATTATGACATCATCTCGTTTTCCAAGCAGGATTTTTAAATTGAAAATTCGACGATGAACTTGGAAAATTTATCTGGGTATTTGAATTGTAAAATACAATTGAACGTATATTGTTTAATCGCGAAAATAGTTCAGACCTCGTTTTTTACTCGTCGAATATTTTGACGTTGCAATTTTTTTGCAATAAGGATTTTCAGAAGTCAGAAATTAATTTTAAACTGCTTAGAAGTGATTCTATAATAAACAAAGCTTAAAATTAATTTAATTATAGAATATAGAATTGGTGTTAGAATATTTATTTGAATATAACTAGAATTTACTATTAAAAAATCAAGAATTAATTTTAAAATATTTACTCGAGTAATTGCTGTTTCGAGTAAAAAGTTTTTGGAAATTTTCACTAATGATTCAATGGAAAATAATGCCTGACAAAGTAATTTTTGATTTCGTCGATTTCGTCGACACAAACTGTTATCTATTGTTAGATTTCTTTGTTACTTACGCGATATTTATCTTTATCTTACTTCCGGTTAGTAAGTCGAAATAATAATACATTATTTACTGTTTATTCCTTCTTAAGTAATCTTCATTTATAAGCAAATATTATATGAATTATATACATGTAAAAATCCTGTATTTACTAAATATGCCATCTGATTCACAGCGTTAATAAATAGATAAATAAATAGGTATGAAATCACATAATTTAAGTATATTAAATATACACGAAAATTACCTTAAAATATACCTTATAATTAAAATAACATATTTTTAATTCGATTAATATTTTCAATCTAATAAAATTGATCTAAGTTCCTTTTCTTCTTTTTCTTTTCATAGAAGAACCAGTAAATTTATTTTAATAAACATATTTGATTTTGAAAAATTTTCAAATAAACTCTGAAAGTTGATTTTAGACAATTCATAGTTTACAATGCATATAATAATTTTCCGAAAGAAAATTAACATTTCTTACAGATAAAAGTTGTAAAAAATCAACTTCCTCTCTTTTTTTTTCGAATAACAATTATTAACACGTTGACTGCCAACTACGAGTTATCTCGTAGCTTCTTTGCAGATAAATTTTGTACATCTACGACGAAGGTCGTAGAATAATATTGGCTTTTGTGACCGGAATCCTTGAAAGTGCCGTGGCAGTCAACGTGTTAAAAACGCTACATTCATAGCATAAACAATCTCACAATTTTTTAAATTAAAATCACAGATTAAATAGACAAAATATACAATTGAAGAAAAATAAAACGATCTTCCGAATATATCAATTTTTTCTGCAAAAATATTTTCCAAGTTCCCCCACTGTTCTCTACCTAAATGCCAGACACGAAACAATGATATTGTCAGCCGAATCAGAGTTAAACGCGCTCTTATTTGTTAACCGACGCGTTGTAGTTCGTAGAAAAATCGTGTTTAATAGTCGCGTAATTATTCAGAATTGAACGCATACGATCCCGATGCGACGCTCCGGTACGCGACGATACACGCACGCATATAAGGCACACCTGTGCAACAATGTCCCATTTCGCCGCGCGGAACGAGCATTTTTAATGAGCAAGCGTTATCGAAAGTTATCTCACTTGTGCTCGCACGTCACGTCGTATGTCGCGGTTCCATATTAATCGCTGGATCTTGGAAAAGATTAGAAAAGTAACGCGGGTTATGCAATCTGTGACTCAACCCTGGAATATTTCAACAATTGGCTATTCTCCCCTGAGAAAAAAAAGCCCACTTGAAATTACAAGTAATCTTTATTGCTCCAGATAACGCATAATCCGCAATTCCGCTCGCGATTGCGCCCATTATTGATATCCCTTCTCATTAAGAATGCAAACAATTGAAAGATAAAAGGATGGAGAAAGATTGAAACACAATAAATAGTAATCGAACGTGTCGCGACGATTTTGTTGAATTTTGGGAATTTCAAGAATTGTTGGAATTGCAAAATGTTCCGCAATTATAAGAATTATAAGAATTTCGAGGAATTCCAATGATTAAAAAAATTGAAGCAAGTACAGAAATTGCAAGAATTGCATCTGTTGTATTTTGTTAATATGGTAAAAAATGTGATATCGCGAAAATGACTATAATTGCAAAATGGCAGGAACTGGAAGAATTGAAACAATGATAGAAACTATAAAAATTACAGGACTGTATAATTATGGTGTTGTGTAAATCGCAGGAAATGTATGAGTCAAGCAAATTGTACAAATAACAGGAATTAAAAGAATTGGAGCAATTATAAAAATAGTAAAGACTGTAACAATTAACAGAATTATAAAAGTAGTCATTATTGGGGGAACTGCAGCAGCTGTAATAACGAGTGCATAAATAATCAAGATTATAACAATTTTGAGCACTATAATCCAATAAATTAATCTTTATAAAAATCTTGCTTTTTTTAATTTGTTATGTAATGCAAAATGTGTGGGATGAACAAATATATTCCTGTCTGTGGGAAATATATCCCAGTCTTTATATAGGGTGTACCAAAATTATTCTAAGAATTTTTAACTTTTTTTTAACTTTATTTAGATATTATAGTACCACATAGTAAAATTTTAATTTCATTCGGATGTTATAGTATAACAAAGTAAATTGGAATTTTATTTAAATATTATAGTATTAAATAGTAAAATTTCAATTTCATACCACCGGAAAAATATTGTAATTCCGGGAAACATTCTTTGAAATAAATTTAGTATCTGTTAAACAGTAAAATTTAAATTTTATTTAGATACTATAGCGTAAGATAACAAAATTGAGATTTCATTTAAATATTCTAGCGATATTATAGTATAAGATAGCAAAATTGAGATTTCATTTAGATATTCTACTATTACATAATAAAATTTAGATTTCATTTAAACGTTATAGTATGTAATAATAAAACTAAAATTCTATTTACATATTATACCACTAAACAATCAAATTTAAACTTCATTTGAATATTGTATTACTAAACTGTCTCGTTTAAACTTCATTTAGATGTATAATACTAAACAGTCTCGCTTAAACTTCATTTTGATCTATAGTACTAAACAGTCTCATTTAAACTCTATTAACATATTTTTAATATTATATGGTATAATCTAAACTATATTTTAATTCCGCTTTTCAAAAATATACACCAAATACAGGCCTCGCTATTAAATGCGTACATAAAATGCGGTCCTATTTCAACAGAATTAAAACGGCTCACGGATCTTCCCCCGAAAAAAAGGCAGAGCCGTCTATTCAAAACCGAGTTGTCCACTGTTCCCCAAGCCACTGTCCTAAAAAATTCATGACCCAGTCGGTTCCAAAAAATCCCACACCAGAAAGCGTTACCCCAGATCAGAGTGCAACGCTTTCCTCCTTTCCCGGAGAATTCTTGAATCGCTAGGAACGTGCAAGGCGCCGAACGCTAACGGTGCTAACCTTGATCCTGCGACGAGCGTCGACGCAAGACGATTATAAACCCGATAGCCGGATAACGATGCAGAAACGCGTTCGACGTAAATGGATTTGGCATGTGCGATGGGAGCGGCAAGCGTCCGTCCGTCGGAAAAGGACAGTCGGCCCGTGAAGAGGGGGAGAAGAAAGGCTGCGCCACGGAGCGAGAGAGGTTCCTGAGGAAGGACAGAGAAAGTTGAAAACGAGGGAGACGATTACGGAGAAGTCGAAGATTACGAGCAGGACGACGTTGGTGGCTGGCGACATGCTGCGACGCGAAGCCGAAAAAAAGAACACCCTGCTAGAGGTGCACAATTTTTACCAAATAACTATTATCTTTCTACTGTTTAGCAACACCGGCGGAAATCAATGTTCTTAAAAATTGTTGAATTTATTCGATTTTCGAGATAAATAAAAGTATGTGACCTTTCCAGTTATTTCTAACCTTGCCGCGTCTGAAATTGATGAGTCCGGTGTCAACGTGGTAGCATTCCTTCCGAGAGTCGAATGTCTGACGACGTTTATTAAAATAGTTTCCAATTTAACCCTTGCGAGACGGTCCCACGTAAAATATTATTGACACCTACTCAGCAACGTTCTATGAATACCTCGCATTTTAAATTGTTACTAAAAAATAATTTATAACCAGACCAGTAGATTTTTCCGCTAAACAAAAATGATCTGGATCAAGAAACAGTAATTTATTGATTCGAATAAGTTGGGTACAGTGAAATAATGTTTTGAAATGTCCTGTACATTTTTGCCATAGAACCCGCAGTCTATTTATAACCCTCAGAATAGATCCAAGCCACGCCGTAGCTATAAATGAACACAAGCCAACGTGTTGAACCATTTTTATCTGATTTCGGTGGATATCTAGCGTTTAGGGGAGAGACGGCTCGAACGACCTTGAAGTTCGCTGTCAAGAACAGTCTCCTGAATAACCCCAAACAGGTTTTAAGTTTAACCGTGGCTCGCGTTCCCTTGTACAGTTTGCAACCCATTAAAAATAGTCCAGCTAACATAACTTTTCCATTAAAAAAAGACCGCTGGAACCTCTTTGGAAGGTCAAGGTCGCCGAAGCTGTCTCCCCCCAATTCACCAATTGGATGCAGTTAGGACCAACCCCAAAAATAGAAAATAAGCAACCTGTCAGTTTTCACTGAACTGCCGTTATCTCTGCTGGATGTATATACAGTGAAGCTAGAATGTGGATATAACATTTTGGCAGAATGTCCCAGCATTCCTGAAGCCAGACCACTATCATCCTGGGGTAGTGTACCAAGCACATAGTCGAAGGTGTCGAGCATCGTCCGAAAACCCATCGTATTGAGCGTTGACCGTGATCGGGCTGCAAGTGGGGGGTTCGAGGTTGTCTGCCACCGATGTGGGGGAGCAGCTTGCGTCTGTCAGTGTCTCGGAAAGGGACGAATCTGTCGGGAAGTGGGGGCAAGAGTGTAGCGAACCTCGCACACGAGGCTCGTCATTCCTAGTCGAGTCTCACCGACGCTCGCAGCGCTGTTCCAAACACTCCTCTCGTTTCTCTTTCTTCCATGCACGCTGCCCTGTACTACACAGGTTATCCCTAAATTCTGCCCCCACCCTCGGTCGGTTCCCTCTCTCCCGGTATAACGCTCCCTCCAAACGGTTCAGCGAGGCAGGGAGAAAGCGTGGAAGAAAGTCGCGAGGAAGGAAAGCAGAAGGATCAGTGCGAGCGTGTCCATTGAGCGAGCTGGTTTATTGAAAAGTTTCGCCAAAAGTATATCGTGTGTGCTCGCGTGTGTGTCTCTATAAATATATATATATATATATATATATATATATTCTTTTTCACTCTCTTTCCCCTCTTTCATTTGCTATCTGTCTCTTTGACACTCTGTCTCCTGGCAAAAGTGGATCGGAGGGCAGACTTGCATAAGGTACACACTAATGTCGCACAAGATGCAGAACCAAGGAGCGCCGGTTCACGGGGGCAAATTTCAGGTTAGTCGACGTTTATTCTTTTCCTGTTTGTGCGTGTCCGTCGACGATCGTCGTCGAGGCAGTGTTGCGTAACAACATCGCCTCCTTAAAAATTCGCGGCGAAACTCTGCCGAAACAGGTTCCCCGTGGGATTAACGGTGCGCGCGAATAGAATCGACGGGATCCGAATAGCGATATCGATACACGGTGACGTAGTGGGTTCTTGAGAACGCGATGGTGGGGGATTGGCTCTTTTCAGCAACGCGCCTGCGCTTTTTTTTCGGAATTCCTGGCACCGTCGTTTGAATTTCGAGATTTTCGCGCGCTTTTACCGTCGACCGAATTATTAGAGTTTCGTGGACTATTTCGATATCTCATTGCAATATTTATTAGAATATTTTATTAGAATTTCTTTTTTTAGTACCCGGCACAGCGACGATTGCTATTCGTGCGGCACCTCTTTATTGGTAGTGACCATTCCTGTTGTTTTAAGTAGGATAATTATGCGTTTGAATAGATTTGTGATTATCAGCCGATAGTGTACAGTAATCGCCAAAAACTTCTCGACATGCAATCTCTTTTTCACCTTTGTCGTTTTTCCTACTACTAATCAATTCTCCAGCAGGTTCGCAATGAGTTCGAATAGACATCATCACACAATCTACAGTACGTTTAAAAAAAATTCCGAATTTATCCTTCAAACTTGTTTAGCTCGTTTTGCAAGTCTTCGATGATAATAAAATGAATCGTGATGATCGCGTGATGATGAGTGATTCTAGTACGAACTTTTTGCCAAGAGTGTATCGCTGAGGTGCGCAGTCTATGGGGTTGTATTAACCCCTCGTCTTAAAATTGAATTTCCTACTAACTCCAACAGACACGAATATCGTTCAATTCTTCTACAATATTATTCTGCCATTGTTGATGATTGTCATCTATAAATAAATATACGATTATAGACAGTAATAGGAACAGTTTTTTGTAGCGAAGTTCTTTTTTCCAAATAACCGACTATAATTATAAAGTATAGCGGCTGTAACGCGTGTTATTTATCGTTTTCTGACTCACGCGAAATGAAGCAGATCACGATAACTGGTATTTTCGCATGCTGTAATAACGTGTTAGAAAAAGAAATAGCTGATTTAATGCGCCAGCTCGATGGCGTTAACGCTTCTGTTCGAAGGGATATGTTCGATCGCGTTCGGCTTATTGCAGAGATAATGAAATACTTACGTGTGTGATCGAAGGTTACGTAAACTACCTGAGAGGCAAAGAGCAAATTGCAGAACCAAATATTTACAGGCGCGAACAGTATCTGAATGTGCATATGCCGCGTGATATGTCGGCCAGATGGAACCGCGGCACAGTTAAACGATTGCGGAGGTTACGATTTTCGAAGGATATTGCATTTTCGGATGCAAACTCTGGAAAGCCTCTGGGGGGAAGCGACGTACCATTCACGCGTTTTACATATCGCCATGTTTGAAGAGCACGCGCTCTGCATTTGCATATACAGTGCGAGTCAAAAGTATTTGTTTAGCGAAAATCAAATATCGACTTTTATTTATCGAAATTTATTTTATCTTACGGAGGCTCTTTTCATCAGCGAATATGCTCTCAATTTGTATAAATTATAATATTGATTTGTGCAACTTATAATTTCAATCCAATTTATCATCGGTAAAGTTGTTAGTTATTTATTATCTCTAGCTTTCGATGATGTCATCTACAATGTGAAAAAATTAATATGAATAGCTGATTTACAGCACGTGCGTGGAAAAATTTAAAAAAAGAATCACTTATGCCAGTTCAAGTTCACCTAAAGTGCGTATAATCGCAGTTAATGCTGCATATATGTAAGAATCGTGCGACTAAAAAATAGAAACTGTCGACAAGCAATTCATTACTCGCACTACTGCTTCCGGTCGCTAATACATAGACGTAACTTGGGAAATATTTATCGCTTCTGAAGAAAAACAACAGTATACTTAACATAAAACGGCTCGTTTCCCCCCTCGTCTGTCAGTGTCAATATTTGAGAATTGTAAAGAAGCCTTAACGTCGAAGGATACGAACGGAGTTTAATTGGATATCTTGATAATTATCGCGAATGGAAAAATGATACAACATGATGAATTTTGTATTCTTTTACTCGACATATTTCTGTGCAAACAAATTTTCGAAGAGCCAATTTGTTTAAACGTTAATTTATAGTTAGAGTTTTTCGGCCGAAATTTTTGTATCTATGGTACCTGAACGCTGGTTTCGGCCGATGCAATGTACCAAACTCCGCAATCGCGATGCACATCGAGCGTTGACTCAGCAAGGAGTCATTCCAACCTGAATTAAATGTTACGTGGAATTGATAAAAGGAGGTCACGGTGCGAAAGCAGCCGCGAAAAGTGCGTTTCGACGTGTGTCGTTGAGCGCTGCGCTAACTCGTCGGTTGTTGTCGTCTTCTTTTTGCGACACGTGTTTCGGATGCGCCGAATTGTCGACTATCTCTGGCGCTGTTCCTACAACGGCTCGAGAATGGGTCACTTTTAACCAAAATCGACACATTTGTGGCATGCGCATCTGTTATCGTTTTTATTAGACAAATAAGTAACGTTGATTGAAAAAATCTTCGAAGACTACAAATTAACGATTTTCGTGTAATACATGATAATTTTCATGGACAACAAAAGTGTAAAGTGTTTGCAGAAAATGTAATAATTTTCACTGATTCGAAATAGTACATTTTTGTAATTTTTTTTGGCAACTAACAATCCACGGTCTTTAAAAATGGTACTATCATTTTATATAAGTTGAAAATTTGTAAGTCCTACAGACAAAACATTTTGAAACTTTTGTACTAGATGTAACCATTTTTATTGATTCGAAACACTATATTTTTGCAACTTTTTATCAATTAAAAATTCTCATCTTACAAATTATATTGTCGACCTAAAAATGTTTAAAATTGTAAGTTTTATAGACAAAATGTGATTATGTTAATGAAATTGAACAGCTGAATTTGTGCGTCCGGAAAATGGCTTGTCAGCTCGAATAGGTTAAGGATGAGTAGTTTCAATCGCGACGAACGTGATACGTTTGATAAGTGGTCGCGATAAAATCGACTGAATCGGTGCAATGGAATATAGTGTAACTGCACATAAACAATCATTCCATTGAATGATTCTCAGTATCCAGTAGATGCGTTAGTATCAGTGATGACTCTGCCACTTCGAGGAGTTCTTTGTGAAAAAAAGTTTTTGCGAAACACTGATTGTAACTAGGAAATGAAAAAATTGCCCGATTACTATCTGCGTCGATCGATCATACTTTTATCAGAACGCGGTGTGCTTGGGAAACTGCGGATAAAGAATGACACAGCTAGGTCAGGAACAATCTTATTATATACTGTATCAATCATTCGAGGACTCACGATATTCATTAATCAGATAATGAATTTTTCATTTCACTAAAGTTTGATAGACGATATTATCTTGAAGCAGTCGCATGAAAATACGATTTTTATTATTAAAATTTACTCGAACGTTATAGTCTCGAATACACCAGACACATGTAATTTGTGATTCCCTAAAAAGATTACTTAAGCCCATTACGACTAAACACGATTAGATTAAGACGTATTGGAGTTTTATTATCGTGCCATAATGATCCGTAATACATACAAAGTACAATTGCTGGCAGTTGTATGTAATAGATATGTGCCTAAACCTCGTTAAAATGATGGATCTTTGAAACGGTTTTTACTATTATGAACAGTTCCGCAGGTGTTCGTGGTAATTGATTGATTTACAAGTGGGACACACTGTAGATCGTCTATAAAAGGCAGGTAGAAATTTAGAAAAGAGCAAATCTTCTCAACAGAAAGTTGACAACGGACCGATGCTAGCCGCGGCAGAAATCTACAGGTTAGCCCCGAAGTATTATGGCGATGGGCAGGGAGGGGGAGGGGGGATTCACCGTAGCCCAAAGGAGCCGGTTACACTTCCCATGTAATAGCGCGTGGGGTGGGGGAAGGGGGGGGGGGGAATAACAGAACAAAGAGCCCTGCAGGAAGGAAAGATTTCACTGGCGGATTTTGGAGAAACCGGCGGCAGGCAAAACAGCCTTTCCTCGTGGACCCCTCTATTCGAGCCAGTTTTTTTCCTCCTTTCATACGACGGTCTACCCCCCCCCCCCCCCCCCCCAACTTTCGCAAAATCGGACGACGATCGGAACGGACCGTTTGCTTTCGTAAGCAGAGACCGTCTTGGAACCCTACCGGGCGATTACGTTGCGAAACTTCCGACTGTTCTTCACTTGTCATTCATGGGCGTCGTGGAACTATTGTTCGTTTCTAACGAAACTAATTCGCGTGTCAGCTAATTTTGTCGAATGCATGAAAATTTTTACATCGTTCGTAATTAATTATTATTGGGTCTATCGGAAAATTATGTCCGATAATGTCATTTTATTTGCGACATATATTTTTCAAAAATGATATTCATAATTCCCCGTCACGCTGGCGCAACAGGGCATAAGTTGCAATTATATTAAATGATCATAATAATAGAATAAATATTAGTTGCATACAAAATTTATTGTTTACCTTCTTTTTAAGAACGAATAGAATTTTCCGGTAGACCTAATATTTAGATACAGATATTTAATCGATTCTAATGGTAGTTCATATTTTTCGTCTTCTTTATTCATCTTCTTCATTGAATTATTTTTAAATCATATATTATACGCTCCTAATGACCGAGTACATTATTTTCAATCATTTTTATTGATACATAGATAATGTTTACAAGTTTTCATGTACATTTGTTTTACGAATTGTTAATGAATTAGTTTTTATAATCTAATATCAGAATTATGAAGAATTAAAATTAGAATTCGTTGTACACTTTACTCTGTACTGAATTACTTTGAGTAACTTATTATTGCTATTGTTGAAATTTATAGATCGTTTTTAGTAATAATTAAAATTTATAGATTTTTTTCAATAATAATTAAAATTTATAGATTCTTTTTAGTAATAATTAAAATTTATAGATCGTTGTTAGTAATAATTAAAATTTATAGATTGTTTTTAGTAATAATTAAAATTTATATTCTTGGCTGAGTACTGTTCTGTTTTCTCTAAAATTGGTTATGAAAATTGTCATTTAAGGATCGTTGTTTCGGAGCTGTAATTCTCGAATTTGGATAAATTGCATTACGTTTCGATACCCTGACCTCGGAAACGGTACTTCGCCTCGATATTCGCACGCAATCGGCACGATTGCCGTTGAACTCCTCCCATGAAGGTCCTCGATGCAAGGACGTTACGCTCGCGAGCGTTTCCTGTCTCGGGAGGACGGAAACGAACGGTCTCGCGCGAGTACACGTGCGTTTTGCATCTTTGCCGATCACGTTTCCGCAAGGCAAAAGGATCGCGAAAATAAACGGTGAAATGAGACCCTAAAGATTTCGTCGATGTTCTGCGCAAGATTGTATCCAGCAATGATCAAATTATCAACACGATCCAAATTTCTCGATCATTTGTTACGCGAGAACGTAGATAAACATAATACGACGTTGAAATACGTTCTTTAAAAAGAAACATAAACGAAATAAATTTACAAACATAAATAAATTAAATAAATTTGCATGCTAAGCAAGTACAACAAACGCGCATGTCGAATATGTTTCGGTAACCGGGCAATCGAGATATTTCAAAAAAGAATTCAAATAGGTCTAGAAGGCAGACATCTTTAATATCTTCAAACAACCGCAGATAATTTACATATGTTTGCATACAAAGTTTAACATTACGCAGTATCAGTATCGATCTTAAAATAGGTATTTCGTGGAAGTCAGCAAATACTTTTCCCGGTGTTTGCTACAACGTGGTTGGCCTGTTACTTTTGCGCAGAACTGTATGTCCAGCGAGTGCATCTAGGTGGGAGAGAACTGTGCACACGTGTACTCTAGTGTTAAACCACCATTCAGCGCTCGGGATCGGTAGAAAAAGGGCTCCGCGGGGTGGGGGGCGCCAGTGTTGGCGAGGTAGGGTACTCCATGCGGCTCGGAAAGGGGGTGATAAGACTGGAGGGGAGGAAGAATAAAAAGAACACGAGGTCCGTTGGTGGGGATAGAGGAAAGGTGTTGAACGAGGAAATTTCCATGACGTAGCGACATCCATAGTCGTTGGGAATTGCTTACCGACGCGGATTACTTACTGGACAGGATTGGTGCTGTACTATTTCGGCGGCCGAATTCCGCGAACTATGCCCGAGACCAATAACCCAAGAGCTGTAAAGACGAATCGCGTGTAATTTGTCGAATGGAAACAATAACGCTGCAGTTCTAAAGATTTTTCAAAAAACTATATTATAACGTAGATTTCTATTGTAAATTAATGTCGAATACATTATCGAAGAATGCTAAATATACTGAACAAATTTGTATCGTGTAGATCATTGAATTTCCAATATTCGTTCCGTTGTATTTGCATTGCAAAATTTTAATTACCGAGTTTTTCATATTAACTTGTTCTTAGTGAACTGTCTCCTCTCATGATAAAAATGGGTATCGTATTGCTTCACCGTAAACGTTTCAATAGCGCCAGATGAGTCACGCAGTTATGTTAGCGGTTAGCTTGCACTTAGGTATGCAACATCAGACTAATTTATGAAAATGGAAGGACACTGGACGCGCGCGCGTCATTGTACATGGAAATCGCGAGAAAAAAACGTCAAAGATAACATCTTGGAAGCTAAAGTTATAGCGAGTGTTAGCTGCAGGCAAAAGAACAGTTAACCTGAAATTCCATTAAGTATGACTCATCTTGCAAACAATTTAGATTAAAACTTCCGCTAGAGAATTCTCGGAAATTGTACGACGTTCGGGGTTGGGGGTTGCAGACCAGTGATGTAACACTTGTTGAAACTGTCGGGGGAGTTAAGGATGCTGCGATGATACGTTCTGCTGCTTGGAAGGCGTACCATATTGCTTGAGAAGGCGTGGCTTGTGGCCCACCGATTTTTTTACGCCAGCGAGAACTGAATTTGCGATTGCAAATAATTTGCCTAACTTGTATATTGTTGCAATAACATGTGTGATATTATAAGAAAAAGTCGAGAGAGATTTAAAGAATTTTTTAAAGATTTATGTGGATGCTAAAATATTCGTTGTTAATTTTTCAGTTAAAACAGTCTCAAACAATACTTCCTGCGTTACATGTTAACGTTAACTCATTACACAAGGTCACAGTTACTTTCAAATCGCTAATTACATTGCAAGAGTAACTGAAAAGAAATAATTGTTCCCGATAACGAAGCAAATTAGTTTGTTATAATTTGAATGCAGATGTGGCGCATTTAGACACAAGATTCTGTATGTAATTCTCTTTTAAAAATGCATAATTATTAATTCGTATTCAGTGCATAAATCTACAAAGTTTTATAGTAGTACGGGATTAAACGAAATTTTTGGATATAATGCATAACTATATTTAGGTTAATTAATTTATGGTACGGTAGGTCTGCGTAAAGTAAATGAAGCAAAGAGTAAATTAAGTAAAAGTATGACTGGCTGGAAAAAAAGGGGGAACCGTGACATGCAACGGTACACGGGACTGTTACATCCGGATATAAAGATCAAAGAGAAATTGTTGGCCGACACGTGCGATTGAAGAACAACAAAGTAGAAAGTTTGAGAACTAGGCAGAAATTTCGAAACACAAAGTTCGTCACTGAAATGGCACTCATTCGATCGATTTAAATATTATCGTACTTTGCAAATCCTTTACAGTTCTACATTTAGGACAAAATTAAGTCAAACAAAGCTTCCATAATTCGTTAACTAACATAACTTAATTTCAAATTTGCAAAATGAAAACTAAATATAATTTTCTATACGAAATATGGGGAAATCTTGTCATGTTCTTTTAGAAAACTGAATGTATGGTTTTTATTTGGTAATTATTTCGTGAAATTTGGTAATTATTTCACGTGTCAGGCGTTGCAACGCCCTAAAGTCCAATGACGCCTCGAGGTGTCAACGGTGCATTCGTGCTAGTTCAAACCGCCATATCAACACTTCACCGACCGATCATTCGGCCGTAAACATTTTTATATTGTCATAACATTACCATTAAACAATATTTATTTATTTTATTCGTCGCGAGGGGTATTTAATATTTTTAAAAAACTACATAATAATACCTTAATAATAGGTATAGCAAATTATTAGTTGCCATAACAACTAATTCATAGATTACCGATCAAGGTATAAAGTCGATTTATAGGCTACCGGTCGGTATAGTATTAAATAATTCCAAGGAAAATATGGCCAAACCTGGCGTGTTAAGGATGGAAAATATTACGTTCGTAGTTAGGGAGGTAAAGAAGTACGTTCGATTCAGGATTGGGGAGAGGTCAGCGGTCGCAAAGTAGTTGAAGTCACGCGAGCGCGTCTGGAGTTCGTTCGTCTAGCATGCCAGCAACACGACATGTACCGGATGTTTGAAAAGTTACTTACCAGATTTGGCAGAATTCAAATTTCAATTCGATTAAATTTTTTCAAAATTTTTAAGACTATCAGAGCTTAATGAAAGCATTCTCTTCTCACCCCAATACTTGCTGATTCAAAATAAATTCTTAGAATAAAATCATTTGATCCTTGATGTATATTTATTAGTGTAATTAAATGAACGTATACATTTTTAAATAATGAGTATTTGGGAATTGTTAGTTCCATTGTGTTAAAAAATTCTACAATCTATTATTTTATACAATTTAATAAAAATCAGTTGAGTCAATGTCAGACAATCGGTATAATTCTAAGCACCTTCGTTAAGGTAGAAGTTGGATAAGAAATTACTGAAATAGATAATGCGAACTTTATCGCAAATTATTCCTGGTGTAACAAAACACTAGCATGATATAATGGCAGGATTTTATAGCCCATTTGACGCGTAATTCAATCTCTAGATTGAGTCACCGGTGTTTAATGTATAATATAGCGCAGAACGGAAATATTGTCTTCAGTGAGTGGAAACTGCTAGGTAAATGTGGGTGTGATGGTCAATAATCAAGGATAATTTTTTATTTTATTATACTGACGTAGTTTCTGTTTCCTTTGGAACGTATACTTCACTCTCTATTTTATAACTCTAGGTAAAACAATTTCTATACGAATTTATATAATCGACAATATTAACAATAATTGTCGATAAACAATAAGTCAAGGTTATTATCAATATTAACATTAAGTCGATAACATTTCGATTACAATATCTAGATAACGACCAGTATAAATTAGGTTACTAATTTGCTATCTTTCAATTTCTATATAAATTGTTTTCGGTGGGCGTGGTTTTGTAGCTCTTCACGACGATTGAGCTGTGGAGTGCCCTATAGGGTGAAATTAGTAGACACGGTCACATTTCAGTATTTTATATAGAAACTTTACAAATTCTAAGTAATCTACAAGAAACTCAACACAGTGTTTTTTCGATAAAGGAGGGACTATCGTAACCGAGCTCCAAATGGGCGTGTCTTGATGGCTCTTGGCATTTGTATAACCAGAATAGTGCTCTATAGGATAGCCCATGTTTATAAAAACTTCAGCATCGAATATCTTCTATAAAATCTCGTCCTGAAGGACACAATATCCTGGAATGATCAAAGTGGACATGATTTCGAAGCCTGTCTTGATTCTATATTTCTCAAATATCTAACACTGGCTTTGTGATCCAAATACCCGCCTTCAGCCGCTCTAAAACAGAATAACGAATTCCAGAAAAGTTGTGGGCATGGCATTTAATCGCCCCCGTCGCACCCAGTGCATAACCTGGTAGAACAATCTACAGCCCACGCAACGATTAATATCTATTAATTCGAAATAGACCTTAATGAACGGTGACAAGGGGACTCGTCGTGAAAATGAAAGTCTTTCGTGGATCGAGGAAGATCAATGACGGTCGATCGTTTGCACAAAGTACATACTCTGGTTGCAGTCTCGGCTCTTTGCTCGGTCCAGCGGGGATTATCTCGTGGTGAAATCAAGTTGAAAAGTTCAATGCTAACCGGTCTACGCGCGGACTGTGTGAATAGGATCAGTGACGGCGCGCGTGTGAGAGAGACAGGGAGAGAGCATGGAAGAGAGAAAAAGAGAGAAAGACAGAGAGGTCGCGCGCATGCGCCGCCGGTACGACGGGTGAACCCGAGGCCGGGTAATCACCGGCAGACTGTTCGATCGCCGCACCGCGCCGGCCACCGAGAGTTCACTGGTCTCCTAGAAGTAGAAGTCACGCGAACATGTCTCGAGACCGTTCGGATATCCTTGCCGCTTTACATATACAGTGGCTCCGCAAATATCGCCGATTCAGCCGGTTGTTTTCTTGTTGCCAACTGAGCCGCCTTAAATCGATAACAAGCCCTATACTTGCGCCGTCACGTGGCTGCTAGTTATAGAATCGGATGTTTCGATTGGGGTTGAAGATATTCATATTGACTCGTGACTCCTTTGTTTACGTCGACTTTGTAAACCTGTTTATCACCGTAAACGGGGAATTTGTTTGTCTGAGGTTTCTACTAATTTTAAATGTATATTAAAAATATAGAAAACTCACTAGAAACGTCAGGTTATGAGTATCAAATATGTGTAAGCTCTGTTACCTCGTTGGTATATATGTATTTCTATCGAATCTGTTTTAGAAACAGTTTAATGTTTCCAAATAGCGCAAAGTTTAAAACGAGTATAATACTATATAGAAATTACTGAAAAAGTTTCGAATTTATTTCGAAACTTTTAAATGTAACTTGAAATTAGCGTATGCCGAGTACAGTAAATTTTCACGCAAATTCAAGTATAATAATCAGCAACAATCACGTGATAGCGATTAGAATGAGATCTATTGCAGAGACTGTCTCGGAGGTCAGAAACGAATATAGTCTGGAGGAAACCAGTTAAACACGAAGATGACTGTTCACTTTTCTGTCTTGCCTGATAGATACTCTTTCACTTCGAGATAGTAGGAAGAGGCGATCGAAACCTTTAGTTCATGAGTCACCAGTGTGCGGAACTTCGGCTTCTATAAATAGCTCACAGTTTGATTCTCTACTATCGAGGCTCGTTTCGAATCTCGTGGCCATTCATTCCCCGTACATTTGCCTTAGAATTCACACCGTACACCTTTATCGCTGAGTCAAATTAGAGGTGGACATTTGAAGCGTAAGGATTGAAGCGTAATCACATTTTTTGTGAGCAATTTGTAATATGCAAATAGTATACGTACTGTCAGTACCATCTCAGCTTTTCATATTATCTGTTTAAAATTGTCATCACTGTTCTCTCGAAGATTACTCAAAATATATAGCTATTAACAAAGCAAATAACAAACGCACGTTAACTGTACTTCTCATAATTGTTTAACAATTTTCTGCACCCACTTGAGGGCAGACGAAAATAGTTTATTTTGCTCGCAGGGGCTTTCAGCGGGCACGAATATTTTGTGAGACGTACAGGACCTTTTAGGTCGAGTTTGGATGTTGGTATCCGCGGATATTTTTGCAAAATTTAATGACGGAGTTCAGACGAAATAAATTGGACGCCTGTTTGGATGACAAGTAAACGAAATACGCGAATTAAATGCAGATCCGATCTGCAATTGCGGCTGCAGGTTTGGTACACGCGCTGACCGCATTATTCAAGGCATAGTACCTCTGATCCAACAAAGTATTTTCACGCATACCTGATCTTCGCACAAAAAGTTGACCATGTAACGCTGATACTGGTTTACATCATTTTCAGACCGCAACAAAAACCCGCGTTGTATCGAATAGCGTTTATTATTACCACATTCTGTGCACAATCGACCGTTGCAAGGAGCCGGACGATTTATCCTTGCCGGCGGACGAATTTTTTCCCTTTGGCGGAAATCTGGGTGAAGCGACACGTTACCGTTGAAATGAAAAAAATAGACTAACGAGACAATTTAATAATATCCGTAGATCGTATTCTGACAATTACAATGAACTGAAATTTTTTTAAACTTGTTAAAAAGCAACTTGTCACGTGTAATTTTTGTTACTTCAAGAGTTTAAGAGTTTAAGCAATTTAAATCTCGCGCCATCTTCCGACTTGTAGGTTAAGCATATTTAAAGCTAAGTACATAGTTACTTGATGATAAAAAGAATTTGTTGAACTACACGTGCACGTTTCTAAAGAATTTTCATCATTTTGACGTCCGTTTCAGTTTAAAATTTATGACAGATTATAAATGTCATAAATTATTTGGGTTACAGTAATTTTTTAAAAATGTCGTATTCTATAATAACTTGTGATATTTTAAAGACAGCGTAATAATTTTCTGACAATTATATTTTTAAATCAGGAAATTTCATATTCGTGCTTTTTGTTATTTAAATATGAAATTCGAGTACTTTTAAATTAAAACAAATAGTGCATATTCATAGATTGTATAAAAAATGTAAATAGTACATTAGCATGTATAAAAATGTTTCTATAATGTACCTGTATGAACGAGTTTTAATATGTTTATGTTCAGCGCAAATTTTTATTTGTAAAAGAGACTTCCGTCACTTTTAAGATTTTCGAAAAAAGCTCAACAGTATATTTCTGATTTCGTAACTTTTCACTATCTTTTGATTTTTACCATAGAAATACTTTATAAAGTATTCGCGTGATTGAAACTCCTAGAATGATAATCGCTAAGAATAAGACAAGTACATTACTTGCAGATAAGAGTCACGGTTGTGCTTGTTCTCAGGTGACTATGTTAGAAAAGATTCTCTTGTTGGGACAACGACAAAAGATTTATAGAAGTTAGACATGCAGGCTTGTGTTACAGTGTATTCACGATTAGATAAGTTCGCTTTCCCATGACTGATAAGTTTGAGCGTTATCATCCGCTCAAACAGTTGAGAACTGTTGTTGTAGAACCCGTGTTCCCCTCGATTTAACATTAACAATTTCGCAACAAACTCTTGCTACTTATGATGCAATTCGTCGGCATCAAGTTTCCTTTAACTCGTCTTTTAACAAAATTCCATTTTACGACTTTCAATATTTACGAAACATGTGTGTTTACATAAGAATTTATTTCGAATGCAATATTTCCTTGTCGGTCTCAAGGAAAATAGATAGTGTCATCGAAGAAGCGTTGTCGAAGATAACATTTAATGATGATTTTTTATCAATGTCTTACAACCTTCGTTTGAAAAATATAGGGACGTTAAAATATGTTCATTGAAGGATAATGTACAAAATGTAAAATGTGCTTCGTACCAAAACTTTTTATTTGTACCTTTTCTAATGTACTTTTTCCAATGAACTTTCTAAAATGTACTATAATGTACTTTCTGAAATATACTTCCTGAAATGTATTTTCTAAAGTGTCCTTTTTATAATGTATTCTTATAATTTACTTTTTGAAATGTGTTTTCTGAAATGTACTTTCTAAAATGTACTTCCTAAAATATACTTTTTAGAATAAACTTTCTGAAATTTACTATCTGAAAAGTATTATCTGAAATGTACTTTCTGAAACATACCTTTTAAAGTGTATTTTATATGATGTCCATTAAAATACGTACTTTCTAAAATATCGCTTTTAAGATGTATTTTGTACAGTATGCTTTATGAAGTATCTTTTTTTTTAATGTTCCTTTTTAAGATGTAGTTTCTTAATATATGTATATAATAATGTACTTTTAAAAATGTATTTTCTGAAAATTTTCACTACTTGCGTCGAAACTCATTCAACTTGTCTTAAAATTTTTCCTGGTTTCCTTTGACAGCAAAAGAATTGCACTAATTCTGTAAACAGAAGCTTGATAATTAGCAGCGTGAATTGTATGAATCAGCTGGATGCATTTCGTTGGATTTTTCGTTTCACGATACAATACTCAAATACGCGACTTCGCCTGTCGGTGACACACGTTATCTTCCAGTTTGTATTTCACAGACGATTCCTCGTATTTTATAATCGCAAGCACTTGTGCAGCAGATGTGCAACAGTTGCATAATCAAGTTACAGAGTGCAGAAGATCTTGATGCGATATTCTGACGCAATGAGCGGCACTCTTATCACTGTCAAGAAAATACTCGACTTCGGAATGTCGGGTACTTAGATTTCATCGGAAGATTTCCACCGGTTTCCAATTATACGGTTAATTACAGCTGTATGCCTGCAAATATGAAGTTTTTAACGTTCTTCCGACACGAGGATATTTCTTTACACAAGAGATAAATTCTAACAGAAATTGCCAATTTACAAGTTGTTCCAACAATTGAGAATAAAGTGAAAAAAAACAACACTTGAACAATATTGCATATATTTCAATGAGAAATCCAACTGATTTTCAAATACTCTTACTAGTTTAGTAAACAAAATGACAAATAGTTTTTTTGTCAATCTATTTTTTCAGTTAATCCATGTTATTCACTTATGTGTTATCAAGTTTGATAATTCGATGGATGAAGAAGAAATTTTACTGGCACAAAATTGTTCAGACTGTCATGAAACTTTTCCATGTGTTATAATAACTTTTCTCCATCGCTTTGCGATTCAACAATTAATATAACAATGTTTAGTACAACGAAATCATTAAAAATGATATAAACACGCGGTACGTTTGTCGTTAATATCTCTGTACCTATATAACATTATTACTTCGCTGTAAATAATATTCGGTGAGAAAGAATATATTAGGTCTACCGGAATATTATGTCTGCTAATGTCATTTTATTTGCGACATATATTTCACAAAAATGATATTGATAAATCGCCATCACGCCGGCAAACAGGACATGTGTGACGATTATATTAAATTATTATAATAATACAATAAATATTAGGTGCACACAAGATTTATTGCTTTCTTTCTTTTTAATCCCTTGCACTACAATAACGAGTCAGATTCATTTCTATTAAATCGAGATAAAATTTGAATGAAAGTAAGCGAGGACAATGGGTACAGTAGAATGATCGCATGACATCAAAGAAATAATTGAGGACGAAATAGTCGTGATCAACATAGCTATGAAAGACGTAATAGTACAAGGGGTTAAGAACAGATAGAATTTTCCTGTAGACCCAATATAAAAATCATTCTCGTTAAAATTTAGCCTCGTGAATCGACTGACCTCGCTGAGGATTAGACGAATCCCTTTTCGGCAACCGACTGTCAAAGACGAAGGGAGAAGTTGAACAATGAAATCGACAAATCGCTGAATGTATTTAGCGGTGTCCGGTCAAATGGAAGTGAACAATAGTTGCCGGCGAATCGGTCCGGTCAAATGAAGAAGGTCAATACTGTTACGCGTAGCGCAACCGGTGGTAATTCAGGGGCAGAAGCTGCGACGCCGCCCTCCCACGCAGGATCCACGGCAGAGCCGGGTGTGCGTGTTACGCACTGCGAGCCCCGAGATGAGGATGTGACGTGACTCTTTCAGATTTGTTAATTTGTTACTGCGCTGGCACCCGTTGATTCGCGCATTCAAGAACACTGCGTGGGCTCCGGGAGAGATTGCCGCAGTCTCTGGTATCTGTTATCTCGAGCATCTAATTAACACCATCGCTGGCCAATTAGACGAATTTCGTAAAAGTTAGCTACTTTATCGTCGGATAGATGTTAGATAGCTTTAGCTTTGGAACCCGGCTAGTCGTCCCCTTTCGACATAATCAGGTGTAAATATTTATAAGCCGGTAGTTAGCATTCTCATCTATTTATATCCCATACAGGTTTCAACATTGCTAGTATATATGTTCCAACTTTCTCGTCATTGTTGTTGAGTGTATTCTTGTTCCAAAAATTAAATCTAGTGGAAGCGTTTAGGTTTCAGAGTGTAATGATAAGTCCTAAAGTTCAAGAATATTATATTTATCTATATCTCACATTTCAATGCTGTTAACATTTACACTCGAAATCACTTTAACCTTTTCGCTACGGCAGTGTCGTCCGTCGAAGTACTGTCATTGAACGAAAGCTCGCGCGTGTGATTTCTGTATATTTTACTGTACTTTTTCTTAGATTTAAATAACTGTACTGAATAAAACAATCATTGCTTTAATGTAACAAGTATGTTTAAATTTTTAATATGAAAGGACCTACAAAATTACAAAAATACAAAATTATTTTTGTATTTTGCCTACGGATGCCACCTGTATACACATAATTTGGATGCCGCATATATGCGGCGCTCGGCGCGAAAGGGTTAACTGCAAAATTTGAAATAATTTTCCTGGCTTATAGAATTTCCATTTTATGAAACAAAGTGCATTTTATAAATCGGAAATAGATTATCGTGAGTCATACCAACAGTTTAACTTTTGACAACATTCTAAAGCTTGTTAGTATAAAGTTTACCTTCGAACGTGATAGAACAATTCTAGTTGTGCCTCAGAGTCACCAATCGAGTGCAAAAGGTTAATTGTGTTGACATCCCAACGACTGACACTGTTAGGTATATTTATTTTCTAGAAACTTTTAAGTAACGAATATTACTTAGTGGGAATGCAATCTGCGGCTTTGTTTACGAGTTATTATCGTAAAACAGTGACCAATGAAAGTCGAGATCGGCTGACGCTGGGTGGCCGGGCCAATGAGCGGAGCTGATCTTCGTTCACTCATTAGCTTGGCAGCCTCGCGCCAGCCGCGCTCGACTCTAATTGGTCAGTGTTTTTCGTTAATAACTTGTGAACAAAGATACAGGCTTCATTTTCGTTAAGGAAAGAGTTACTTCGAAAAACCTCAGACCCTCCTCATTTTCTGATATTGATTAATTTTTTAACACCCTGTATAGCAAGGTGCAACACTGCTGAGTGTATTTATGTCCATCACTATTACTTTTGGAAGTGTCCACGTTTCAACCATCATCTCATTATTCTTGTTTGAATTGTCTATTTTCCAAAAGCCAACACAGCATTTCAACACTGTTGAGCATATTTATATTCCATGACTTTTAAACACTACTGACAACGTTTATGTTCGAACAAATTGTCCATGTTTCTGAGTGTATTTTTATTCCAAAGTTCAACGCCGTTAAGTGTATTTGTATTCTTGGAACATTTTAAGACTTTTGAACATATTTATATGCCATAAATGCTCGAACAACACTAAAAATATATATCCAAACTTATTTGTCAGTGTTTTTGGAAGAAAGCTATTTCCACCAGTCTTTTATTATACATACGTTTACGTATAATAAATTATTTTTATAATGTTTATAGCAACAGTGGAACAATTAATTAAGTAAAAGTCTGACTAAACTTAGGAAATAATTAAAAATTAGTTAGTCTTCTAAGTCCAGTTTACATTATAATATTCATAAGAAAATGAGAAATAGTCACTTGTATGATAAATAGTATGTAGAAATTATGAAAGAAATAAATATTAAAATAAATATTAAAATTTTCAACTTTATTCTTCAAGATTATTCAGATATTACTCAGATTTAGATCCTCACTGTTTCGAATATTTCAATGATTAAAACTGATAAGATTACATTAGTATTATATAAAATTAATTAAAAATGGCATTTTGTTCTTTTGCAAACTGCCTGCCAACCAAGTAATAGTAATTAATATCTTAGTCGTTATTCTAATTTCGGTTAGGCTCTCTCGTTCTAAATTTTAAGGTCAACTTTCTATTCTTAAGACATTAGATTCGACTTTTTTTTCTCACCGATTGTTTATTAAGCGGCGGAAAATTGCCAATTCTAATCTATGATCGCTTTAACAGCAGTCCCGCTTCGCTTTAGTTACATTATTGCTAAACGCTGATCACTATGGCGCTCATAAAGCAGTTACGCGGTGCCCACGCTCCGGAGCAGTGAATAAATTTCAATAATTATTATGATTGGATCGTGGGCATATTGCTGACACGCGGAATCGTTAGCGTAAATCAGGCCTTAGAATTGGCATCCCTTTCACTGCAATCGGCCAGTAAGTACGCTATTATACGGCTGATCGGAAATTTGTTTAAATAAACGGCGCGAGACGCATTGTTGCCTCTACGGTTAATCAAGCTGTTGACGGGTTGATTTCTTAGCGGATTGTACCTTCTCAATGACCAAGCTCGTAAATGTCATAGTTTAGTATGCTGGCATAAGCATTGTGTAAAATAAACTGTCGGAAAATAATAATTAGCAATAGGATTCTTAAATAATTAAAGTAACGTTCGAGTAAAATGATGTGGAAATTAATGTCAGAAATATGTCGTAATCACAAACACGTTACAGTTGCGAATAAATTAATGAATAAATGTTGCGAATAAATGTAAACTTATTCTAACGATTTGTGGTATGTGTAATAAAATGAGTAGAAGATCGAAGTCACTACGTAAAGCCGAGCCAAATACTAACCGAATTTAAAACATTCCGTGACAGCTGAAATATTTTCATGCGCCATAAAAGCAAATATCACGAAACAAAACCGCATAATTCAGCGGCAATTTAATGGCGTACGTGAGGCACCGTGACCGCAAACACTTCCGTGTACCTAAACGCCGTGCAACACGGAAATCTCTAATCATTCGCTGTCCACGATTCGTGCGATTATGCGACAATAGTTTACTCAGCTAATCGCAGAATTATTCGAATTATCCACTTGAACGAAGCACCATATAAATCCTGTGATTTCGAAGACTGAAAAATCGACTTTATTAAATGCGATTTTGTTAAATAAATTTTAGTTGCTTTTAAAATTGTAACTTGTAAAGTCATTTATAAAATAAGAACTTGTGTCATTGTTGTACTGATAGTTTTATGTCAATAATTTTTTTACCATATCACTAGACGGTTTTTGATAATGCTTGGATAAATATGGCGCTCATTTATTCTAAGACGCTGATAGGTTATTCGCCAAAATGGCGGCTATTACCACCGTTTATCATTAATACTACCTAATCAATCGAAATGACTGGTTTCTGATTGTTTCGTTTATAATTTCTAGTGTTATAACATTGTTTCAATGAGGGACATTGTTAAAATTTTGTTTTTAGAGCTTTTATTATAATGACAATTGTACGAAGTTTATATAAATTCAGTCTTGTCGTTGTAAAACAAAATATTCAACAATGACGAGGAAATTTTGACTGTTTTATCTGACATTATGCGACCGTACTTACCTTCTGTATGCTATATTATTCAAATTTATAAGCTATATTATTATGTATTCAATTTTATATAGCAATCATTTTTAAAATTATTATGCATTTGATGATGGTTTTCTCCTTTTCGTGTATATAAAAATAAAATTGAGGTAGTATAAGTATTACTGAATAAATAATCGAATATTCCTATTTAAACTTTATTATACATACGAAGTTTATTCATGTCTTTACAAAATGTACAGTTTGTCCCAAATGTTTCTCAAAAACAGGAAATGAGGGGTTCTTGAAATTATTTTGAGCAAGTTCTTCCTTAGCGAAAAATGAAATCTGCGTCTTTGTTCGCAAGTTATTAATGAAAAACACTAACCAATTAGAATCGAGCGCGGCTGGCGCAAGGCTGCCAAGCAAATGAGCGAACGAAGATCAGCTTCACTCATTGGCCCGGCCACCCAGCGCCAGTTGATCACGCCTCTCATTGGTCACTGTTTTTCGTTAATAACTTGTGAACTAAGCCACGGATTGCATTTGCGCTAAGGAAAAAGTTATTACAAATGACTCATTTCCCAATTTAGAGTAAGTTTTAGATCACCCCCTATTAAAATTGGTCAAAATTAGTGTCACCCATATATGTAACAGACGTGAGTTCCAACGAGTTAAAACGTGGTATCACGAGCACTCGAACAAAATTGCGTGTAATGAAAATTTGAATGTCGCAATTATTTTAAGAATAAATTACCTGTCTAGCTCGCAACTCATTCGGATTTTTTTACTGCCCGCGGAACGTGCTGGCAGCAGAATGGCCGTGGTCGATTGGGCTTCAAGGCCTTGGTCACGTCGGACCCCTTGTTCGCAAATCTCGCGCCCGTTGAATACCCGTCCACCCTTCCTCTCCCGCCGCCAAGCACGGCTCCATAGACGGTCATTAAGCCAACAACACCCTTCACGATCAACATTCCAATGCTTTCCGTCGATGATCTTTTGCTTCCTGCACCGTAATACGCTAAACGATTTAGCGTCAGTCTTCACCCATTGCAGCGATTTGAACACGTGATCATGAATTGCCGGCCACGTTTCCGTTTACTTAGCGGGGCGTGCCTGCAATGCCAAACCCTCCTCAACGATCTCAATGTACTCCACATTGTCCCTGCTGCGGGATAGCATAATTCAATTGGAGTTTTTACTACGCGTCTCGGTCAGGTTATGTCAGGTAATTGTCCCGCGAAACGTTCGAGCTGCAAGACGTTCTTTTTCAGCGTTAACGACGTTTTGTGGATAAATTATCATAGTCGGCGAGTTCTTACCAGGATAGGAATGTTCTACGGAAATTTCTGCACACGATGGTATAGTTTAATGTTGAATAAAGAGCATGGGAACCTGCAGGAATTATGGTTGAAGACGAGAAAATTGGAAAAGTGTAGAATTTGACGGATCTTGCCGTATCGTTAGGGGTTTTTACAAATCTAAACGATTTTTAAACGGGGAGTCTTTTAGGGAAGTCTTGAATGTAGAGGTTTCAGACTTAAAAACGAGCTTAAGCTAATTGTCGTAGATTTTTTTATAACGAAATTGTAACTTGTTGAGCGTCAACAGTTTTAACTCTAAAGCCTTAGCGTATATTTACCGTATTTTCACGGATGCCTTTGATTATGTTTAGAGTAAATGCAATTTTGATTTTTACGGTGAGAAAAATTTGTTGACATTGTTTAAATCTTACTGAAACTGCACCCTAAGATCGCATGACAATAGAAATTACAGGGTATTGGTAAAAAATTCTCCAAGTAAGGATATTTTAATAATTATTCAAATAATTATCCAAATAATTATCCAAACAATTATTTATTATCAAAATAATTATTTAAACAGATTTCTGCAGCCATAGTGAGATATATTCATAAACTATATCACCTTTTATTCAGCAGAGTACATAGAAGCAATATTTCTGTCAACTTACTGTCCGAACAGACACTTCCCAGTAAAATTAATTTTCTCGCTCGTGCGTGAAACGGTAAAAATTGGCAGATCATTCGGGAGCTCGGATCATTTAATGCAATTAACAGACAGAAACTTGTCGGTCCGAAATGATGCACGATGGCGGGTCGCGCGGCTTTCGCTGAGGCGCCGCAACGGAAATAGCCGCGAGATGCGTGCCAGTGGTTCGCGACGTAATCGAGCCACGAAACGCCGAAGGTGTGAGAACCGGTGACACCGATCCTCGCTCGGAAATGTTTACAAAACCCGGCACGACGATAAACGTGTTCACCGTGTAATAACAGGTAACGACAACAATCAGATTTTTCGAAAATAGCTCGGCCAGCATCGTCATTAACGTGTTAACAATTATTAGACTGCGGATATTTGTCTAAAGCATCGGTTGTATAAGTTGAATCACGAAAATAGAATCTGTGCAGTTTGTAGCAATTTTTTATATTTATACCGGAGTTTAATAATAATTAAAGAGTTTCATTAATTACGGCGAAGTTCGATTATGGTGGAAAAATCGGTGTTCCAGTTTGTCCGTCTCCGGATCTGTTAATATTTCTTGTACATAGAAATTGTTACATTAAAACATTGATATTGGATAACAAAATTATGTATAATATTCTAGCATAATTTTGTTTCGTTTTATTGGTAAAAAATTCGAAATATACCCCGGATCTGCACCGAATGCGGAAAGTTGATTTTAACACCATTTTTTTACAATTCCTTTGACATTTTTCAAACTTCAAAAATTATTGTACTATTGTTTCAACATCGTACAATTATATGTGGATAAAAGTATTCTGAAATTTCTTTTCAGTTTGATATAAAAAAGATCGTAAACACCAAGGAAACTGTGCCTAAAACGGAAAGTTGACTTCAGCGTCATCTTCTGTTAAACCTCTTCCGTTCTTTCAGGCGTAAAAAATTGTTGTACTCTCGTTTGAACATTTTACAATAACATATGAACATGATTATTTTTAAATCATTGTTCAGTTATGCATAAAAAGATCGAGAAAGCGTCACGCAAATAATCCCCAAAATAGACAATTGACATTAGCGCGCCATGTTCTCTTAATACTGTACCACTCTTCCGTCTTTGAAAATGATTAAACTGTAGACTGAACATTCAACGATAACATAGGAAGACAATTGTTTTGAAATCTATTCTTAGTTAGTCGTAAAAAAGTCCAGAAGACGACAGGACGTCTGCGTCCAAAACGGGGAATCGTGTTTGGACTCGTCTCTAACCTAAAATTTGACTTTTTATGGGGTTTTTTATGGTGTTGTCCGACTCGTCGAAACAAATCGCGGGCACTCGGGGTTTGTGGGTTCAGCTGAACAGGCATTACGTGGGCTGTAGCCGCGATGGAAATTCTATTTCCGTGCCGGCTCGGCGCGAAGCTTCTCCGAATAACTTTGAAATGCAGCATTCTCGACCCTCGATGAAAATAAATCCTATCGGCTATCATCGCAGCGCAAACGAACTATAGCCGAACGCGCAGAATCAACAGATTCCTCCATTTAAAAGAAATTCGTTCCCGCTTAAAATGAACACCAATCACTCCGGTTTTTCTTCGTTTCGAAAGCAAAAGATTGAGAAAGAGAGAGAAAAAGTGATTTATTACAAGCAAATGAAACAGTATAGTCGTTGTTCGCTATACTCGTGCCAAGTTGCAAGAATTTCTCTCTCGACTCTTCAAGAATTCGAAGCAAATTACGATTCCAATTTTCTTCGACATTTTTTTTGTCGAAAATAGAAGTCGAAACCGAACGAGTCGATAGAAACAGTTTCGTTCGAAGAGGACGAACTTTGCTGAAGAAAAACGATGTTCTCATTTCCTCCATTTGTGGTTTCCTTGTCGACAAGGGAATTGTGAATTGGAACAGGTTTCCTGAAATAACCATAACATGTTCCGATACGAGAAATTGACAAGTAGACTGCAAAAATGCCGGAGAACATAAAATCTTAATTGGGATTTAGAGATTTTTATTCGGCGTTTAAACGCTCAACAGAACGAGCGAGCAGTAAATTTGCATAAACGCCGGCTGTCTAGTAACGGATCGTAAATTGTTGTTGATCTAATCTAGCTAACCTAAAATTTCCTATAATAAACTCGACGAAACTATCCGTTTCCGCTTGAAGATTCGATTAATATTCCGAATATCATTCTTCTTAAACCGTTAACACGTAGATAACTAATTATCTCACAGCTACGATTTATTTATAGCGCAGAAAATTGCCTAACGCATTTTCCAATAGTAAAACATATGCATGAACGAATAATTGTACTGCTCGAAGAAATGCCAGGATTTTGCACTCGTAGTTCCCCTCGAGACTGATTTTCAACAACGTTGCATAACTGCTTCTATTTATTTAAAAACGCTGGTGAATTGTTGTATGAATGAAACCCGAGAAAGCGTGAATTTATTTATAATATCGCGCAAAGCGGTGATCAAAGGAGGCGCTTTTACCAAACTGGAATTATTTTTAGACACCGTCTATACGGTGTCCCGCTCGAAATAGAGCACGAGAGTAGACTCGGTCACGACGCCGGACAACAATCGCGTGAAAATACCGTTTCACGTTTCTGCCAATTGAATTCTCAGTGAACGGATCGCGGGAGGCGCTATACAATCGCGAATCATAAATTAGCGTCGCTGTCGTGATGTACGTTACATTGGCACCGCTTCCGGCTGCAACCTGTGCACCCTCGAACCGAGCCAAACCTCAATCTTGAAGCACGAATGAAATTTCACAGGAATTTTTCCATTGTGACATGCATCCATCGCTATAGTATAACGATTTTAGGTAATAGATTATGTTAACATTAAGGACAGAGTGGGGTTGATTTTCGGGAGCATCTCGAGAGTTGCTCCTCATAAGTATAGTCTTCGATACAAAATTCTCACGATAATTTTATATTAAATTGTAACGTGAACATTGACAATTTAATATTATCTTCCCTGGCAGCACTTTGAATTGACCCTGGGGGCAATGCTCTAAAGAAAATTAGCAAGTTCTAGATCGGTAGAAGGCTTATAGTTATGCTTGTTAACCTAGAGCGCGCTCGGTGGGCGTGGCTTCGTTGCTCTCTGTGGCAAAGGACTTCGAAGGGGCGTGGTTTCTATGTCCAGATATGCTCAATAAGTCAAGATTTAATATTTGTAGAATGTCTGCTTGGTTTTTGGAGTTTCTTAATATGTGTGTAAATAGGTGAGACTATGTGTTAGGGTATTCTATGTTGGCGTGGCTTCGTTGGTTACGTTTGCACTATGGATCTAAATTCAATATTTCTATATAATCTATATTTAACTTCTAAAGTCTGTTAATTTGTCCGCGCTATTTTGCTATTTTTCTGCAAATAGTCGTGGCTTAAAAAGTGGCTATTAACTTGAATACTCGGTGGGCGTCGTTTTATTTCTTTCTCTAAGCAAAGAATTTTAAAATTGAAACAATTTGATTACCATCGTGAACTAATTACATTCACATCGTTTATCTCCTAAAAGTTCATCTTTTCAAAGACCTTTGACCTGTCTACCTAGAGCAGGACTCGGAATAATCAGCACGTAGCATAAAGATCGCGAAGGCTACGCCTCCTGACACCCGTCGCGCGTTCCGTTCACCCGTGATCGCCTCTTTCAACTCGAAGCATATCAGGCGCGTGTACCTGTTGCTTTATACGCGTGTCTGTAGGATTTAGGCAAACACTTGTGGGCGACACGCTCGACAGGAGTCCAGAGACGTAGCCCTTGTGATCTTCTCGTCGCGTACCGCTTATTCCTGATCTAGAGTACACAAGATGGGCATTCTATGGCAAAGACATCGAAGGGACATGGTTTCATTGATCTCTCGTTCTTCCTACATCTACACTTTATATCTTTCAAAAACCTATCTCCAAAAATCTTTGATTATTCTATGCAGAGTACACCAGATGAACGTGGCTTTCTTGCTCTTAATTTTGCCAAGATCTGCTCATTTTCCCGTTTAGAATTCTCTTCTCGGAATGATTCTACAAAACGCAACGAATAAGACACCGTTTCGAACAGCTTCTCAGTACAATAATGCAAAAATCTCTCTTCCATCCGACAGATCCGCCCACGTAAATCACTTAAAATTCGTCAGAAAGAAAATCAATCGTAAAATTCTCGGCAAATCCCTGATTACCTTCCGAAACTTCTTCTACCACTGACAACCTCCTCCGTTCCGTGTAACACCAAAAGATCCTCTCACCGCACAAACACAACTCGACAAACGTCTCCGGCCGCAGTCACAGGGTCCGACCGATAGATCTAAAAAAAGCAGTCACGGTGAGCACGCTGTTCAGGATTTTCCTCGGAAAATACGCGGGCGCGTCAATTATCACCCTCTAACATGCCGTGCAATCTTCGCGCAAGGTGACGCGCGCGTGTCCATCTGTCGCGCGTCGCCGGGCGGATTCGATTAAGCCTGGTTAGCGGTCGCCTAGTCAGCAGAGCGGAGCACGGATCGCGATTCACGTGAGTGCCGCCCGCGTCTATTTGCTCTTCCTATTTTCGTAGCCGTGTCGGTATATAAAGAACCCGTCCTCGGGACGTTGCCGAAAGATTTGGCAGCGCTCCGCGATTTTCTGCGTCGCAGCTCTCGGCGCCGTAGATAGAGCCGCTAGTGAAGCCGACCAGGGCCATAGTTCGGCTAGGGGAGCCGAAGCCGGTGGTGTGTGCGACGTGGAAACTATCGGCGGTGCTCTAGCTTCAGCGCGGTACGGTGCCGAGTGAACGCGGCAGCTCCCTAGGGCAGCAGTGGGCGGCGCCAGTCGCCAGTGGCCGGTCCCTAGACGCGGAGCGGGCGTGCCCTACGCGGCGGTGGGCGGTTCCAGTCCCTAGCGGGTGGCGCTTAGGGCGTTCAGGGCGCGGTAGGCGGTTCGTGGAGCGTAATTCGCGTCCCTTATGCCCCAGTTGTCGACCAGCAATAATAAATAGCAGCTCCCAGAGACCCTGTATCAACCAAAGGGAATCGGCAAAACGAAAGCGAGAACAGTTGCTCTGCTTCTTTTTACAGTTGACCATTTTGTAACAGTATCAGTCAGGCACGTAATGTCAGTGCACCGCTGCCAGCTCGTCGACAACCACTGTCCGGACCGATCAGAGCCCGCCAGTGACCGGTGACGCGTTCTCCCGTGTTTTGAACCCGAAACACGTGCTCCGGACCCTGTTCAAGTGTTTCCCCCGTTAGTTCGGGCTGGTATCGTCGCTGCTGGCAGCAAACTGGGCTGGACGGAACAATACCAACTGGCAACGGTCGCAGATAAATACAGCACGTGGCGGTTTTGACCGCAACAGGATTTTTGCGGAACGGGAAGTAGGGTTTTGCGAAGTGGTTCGGTGGAATGTGGAAAGAGTGAACTGGGATTTCGAACATGGGGAACGCCGACAGTGTTCACGATGTCGAGATGAGCTCGTTATCAAACGTTGACGATGACCGGCCTCACATTGTGGTAAATAGTGCGGTGACGGTAATATTGTACTTTGTCTTGTGTATTGTTTTATGAAGTACGATTCATGTTTCCTAGTCGTTACGTTCTATTGTTTTACACGGTGTGCTTTAAGTGAACCGTTGTTAGATAGTCTTAGGAACTGGAAATATGTAATGACTGTATCAATCCTTATTCATTCACAATATCATTCGTTACGAATTATTATTTAAAGAAAACGACATATGTAGGTAAAATTGCAAGGAAAATCTCTCGTGCATTGATTGCTATCAAAGCACGTGCCACACTGTTATCAGGAGTACATCGAGCGAACTTAAAAGGAAAATTTATGTATTTCTGTTGTGACACACCGTTTGAACTTGCATTTGCTGCATTGTCAACGGCAAAACAAAAGATAACGTGTTCTGACATTACGCGTGCTCGCACAAGCGTGAATACAATCTTGTGAACATTGCGGAATATCAACTTTCCATTAACCATATTCCGGTTCTTCCGAAAACGGATGAATAAATTAAGCAAAATATTCGTGAATTTATTTACGTTACGTTTGTATATTTAGTATATCATTTAAACGAAGATTTCTATATGTATTTTATTATTCGTGACAGAATTTATTTACGTTAAGTTTGTATCTTTAATATATCATTTAAACAAAGATTCTTTTTTTAAATTCTACGATGCTACAAAATTTTCCATTCGAAATCGTACAGCTTGAAAAATGCTTTTTACTTGTTTTTTTTCCATTTTTCGAGATTTTTATTAAAAAGTAGCACTAATTTCGTTGAATATTTTCATTGACTCGATACGGATCACTTGGCATTGTACATTCTACACACGTACATTGTACAGGTTTAATACAAAGTATTATTACCACTCGAGTTTCATCAAAATCGGTTAGCGTAACCTGAACATGTTTCCTCGTGACTAATAAATAATTGTGTCGCAGAAACGTGAGAATAGTTGGCGGTTTCGAAACGTGTCTTTATCAGATTTCTTAATCGAGCATAGGTCTGCACGTTACTACGCGATTCGACAACCGGCAACATTAGAGTAAGAAAAATTCGCTCCGATCGCGTAAGAATTACGAAAGACCACCATTGACAGGTCGAACAGGTTGTAAAAGCAGACCACGGCGTATAGAACGTGCACAGGCGCCAGCAAATATACGATATGCAGTGTGCACTCGCTTGACACGTGATGCAATGTACCGGCCACGGTTCACTTGATATTAATTTTCAATTATACACAATGTAGCAATAACAAAATTTTGAATTCTTTAATCAAAAACTCGAATTATAATTAAACAAAATTTATCTCGATAAAATCATAATACTTTTCGATAATTATTATTTGGTTTACATATAAGAATTTCAAAACCACTTTCTTCCACAATTTTCGTTTTGTAATTTTATTTTCAAAGAAAACACATTTCGAACAAATGCTTTTGTTTAACAGTGATAGGTATATAAATATGTCCTGTGTTAATTTCATGGTTTCTTCTTAATATCACGATGCATTTTTTTTTATTATTGTTTTAAGTCTTTAAACATTTGTTTATTAAATAAGGATGCTTAAAGGGAAAGGCAGCAAAGATAAACAGAGGAATAAAAATAATGTTGTTTGTACATTTTTCAATCAAATTGAATCGTTTATAAAATTGGATTTTTAATTGAAAACTAAACTATTACACGAGTTAAGAAACTGGTTAATCATTAATCGTTAAGTAAATATCAATCTTAATTAATCAGAATTAAAAAATATTTTACATTTACAGTATAAAACAAAAATGAAACTATCGCTGATCTATTTACATAGTTCAAAAATGCGTAACTATTAATTTAAAATAATTATTTAATCAATTCTTTTCATTAACATGTTTAATGGATCACATTTCACGCCTCCAACTTGAAATACGCTTTTCTTCTCTGTAATGTGTACGAAATAAATTGATAGAAAAATATATGTTCTACAGTTTTATGTATAGTGCGATTCAGCAAAGCTTCGTAGAATTGGTGAGTGTAATAATGTGTATCTAATTATGTTTCAGAGAACACCAATGCGCCCGATGATAGCGGAATACGACCCAAAGAAGCACGGTGTGAAAACAGAACTTTCAGACATGGTTCTTGTCAAGTAAGTGCGACACATGATTTAACGAAACCGACGCGAACGAACAGTTCAACGATAGTTGAGCGATTCACAATCTGCTACCACGACCAATCATCACCATTGCTTTCTTGCCAAATCTCAAATGCTCCGTGCTCAAGCAAACGTGAGTGACAACCCGAGGATCATATATTGTGCATTCCATCGTATATATGTGTATTCTCTCATTCTACATGCTCTGTTATCTATTTTATTACATATAGATATACAAGTCCATACATGCCATACGTACATACATACATTATATAAATATATGGAAATATTGTTATTCTGATTATTATTATGTTATATACACAGTCACTACTAATACAATCACGCATACCGCCTGACCGCTGACGTAGAATTCGTAGCGTAGCTGCCACAAAAGTTGCTTGACGATTGACCGCTGAATCGTGACGATTCCATTGCTAGTTTGTGCTTCCATTTTGTTCACCGTGTTTACTCATACTCACACTGTATAGTTTCTGACCCTGTTTGCTCCGCCCCCCCTCCCCCCACCCTCATAATCTTGTCACGTCCACGAGTTATTACAAAACTTCAGTTTTCATATTAGTTTGGGATCTATGTGCATTTGAAATAGTTACTAATAAAATAGCAGTACTTATTGAACAAACTTTTGTTATTTTTGTAAAACGATTAACGTAAAATCTCCTAAAAAATCTACAATCTAATAAATATTAATTATAGAATGTGATAATAGTTTTTAACTTTTTCTAGTACTGTGTCGATTATCTTCCTTGTAATCTGAGTAGGCGTGGTTTTATTGCTCTCATGTTGGGCGGAGCCAGAGCAGTGTCTCGCACAGTAGGCTATATTCATGTTTAGTTTAGATTCATCATCCCCGAAATATTCAGATCTGATGACGCTGTTGTGAAAAAAAGACACGCAGAGACGTGGTTACTGTGTTCGTGGACGCCATATGTGGGCGTGGCTTTGTTCCAATCCACTAGACGAAGCCGATCCAGTGTTCCGTGAAGCAATTCACATCCATATCTAATCTTCATTCTATATCCCATAAAATACGGGTTTTTAGAGTCCTCCTTTTTCTGTATAAAGTGCACCGAATGGGCGTGGCTTTGTTGCTCTTAGCATCAACAGAGCTCAGGCCCAATTTGGAGCAATTTAAAAGAAGTTACACCTGCTTAAGGATTGTCACGGCCATTAAATATTTCTATTTGCTTATTTCGTCTTGTTTTGTCACGTGAAACGCCAAGGTGGGCGTGACAATGCTGTCCCATAGTATGCTATCGGAAAATGCGAATTCGCATTGATTTCAACTGTATTTTCACATTAGTCGACTAATCGTAACTTTAGCTGATGAAATTCTTCGAAAATTCGAGCTGTCTTAGCGATTCTCTCGTTGCGCAAACTTCGCAATTCATTTTAATTTATAATCAGCTTCCGTTTCGCTTGCTGTCGCATTTTTTAGACATTTCTCACGCGACAGCATAATCTCCACTGGGAAACAGATACGACTGTCGTTATACATAACAAATTATATTCGAAATATCTTCGCAGTAATAAATTAGATATTGCAACATCGAACAGTCTGCGACATAAAATAATGTAAATTCTCTTGCACATAAAGTGGCGGATGTTAATAATCGTCTATAAAATTAGCAAAATTATTTCTCTTTACTTTCCACTCGCTTTACTTTACTTTCCAGACTTGCAGCATGCGTGAAATAATTTTACTTCAACTCGTTGTATGAAACTTTGAGTTACATATCTTCCAATTTAATTGATTTCAGTCGCAATTAAATTTCTATCGCTATTTGATAACAATTGAGCACAATGTAGTTAATTCTTTATATTTTCCTATCTCGCGCACAATGCTGATACTTAACCATTGTTTCGCAAGGCACGCCATGATCAAACTCTATAAAACTTCTTTAACAACAATCGCTTCTAAAAGATAGACTTGTCTATTAAATATAAATCCGCCATTTTGTGTGCAAATTCTTGCTTCGAAAAATCGTAAGCGGTCTCGTGAACAAATGCTTTATCGACGGGGAGGAACACATATATTTTATTTTGTAAAATAGTGACATAAATTTTCGAATGAAACGATAAAAGTCGAATACACACAAAGAGGGGGCCAGTGATTTACATTTTCAAGCGAAAACTGTAAGAGCTTGCTTCGTGCATCTCGATGTCAAGAATATAAATGACAGTCTTGAAACAGAACGATGTAAAGCCGCGTTCTGTCGAAGGCAGCAGAGCCAGAGAAAAAGCAAACTGACATGAGAGGATACAATATAGATGAACCATGCACCTAAGAGTATCGATTTCCCGCACAGACAAGCGATTCTCTCGATCGTCGATTTAGCGGCAGCGTCGCGAAGCCGAGAAAACTCGATGGAATTTCCGCAGATAATGGCATGTTCCCCCTTGCTGCACCTTTCAATCGTGTTTACGAAACGATTTCGGCGAGTTCCGAGAGGAGTATCGAATCGGTTTGCTCACCTTTCGACCGATTCTCGTAAACGATCCGCGCGCCACCGCCATTTCGTCCGCTCGAATCCGCCGCCACGTTGCGTAACCAATCCGTTTGTTTTTCTTCTTTCCGGCTAGATAACAGCATCGTGCAACGATAATTGCAATTGCAATTCGATTTACTTTAGAACACGGACCGTTCAGCGTAACCCCGTACGCTTGCGAGTTCATTGCTAATTGCTAATTAGTCACGTATCGATCCGTGGAGCACCTGTTGCCCGATCATCTGCTCGATCGCCAAACGTGTAATCGGCGGAGGTAGTTTCACAACCGGGTAATTAGTGGGCAAGGTTAATCACAATTCCGCGAAAAAAAGAGGGCATTCCGTTGATTCGGCTGGCTTTTACCGTGATTTTCGGACCAACTTCCGGTAATTGGCGTAGCAATGGTTAGGGAACGTGGGAAACAATCTTTCTGGCTGCTCGTAGTTCCTTTTCCTTTTTTTTTTATTTTATAATTTTAAATCTTGTGACAGGCGTACTTCAATTTGTTCATGCTTTATTTCATCATGAACTTATTGCTTTAAATATTTGATATTCAATTACTAAATTTGTTTCACTTGTTCTTAATATAACGCGTAAACAATTGTATTTAATTTATACAGTGCTCACAAAATTTTATTGAAATGTCCATAGAATTTGGTCACGTATAGTTTTTATTATATTATCCACACAATTTTAATAAACCACTCGCATAACTTAATTAGAACAGTTTTGCAAAATAGTTCACTTAATTGAAATAAAATTATTCATATTCTTTTTACGTTATTTCATGCAGTCCACGTATTATTTACACAACCCTATACGTTTTTATACATCCTGTGGATAAACATTCTGTAGACCCACGTAGTTCTAACAAAAAAGGAAACTAGAAAAAAATGTTCCTAGAGTAAATTCAAGTTGCATAGCGTCGATAATTGATTTCTAAAACGAAAACTCGACAACGGTACGAAGGAAAAGGAAAAGAAATCAAATGCGGGCCACGAAAGGGTGCATCGTAACATGGAAACGCGACGCTATAGAGGGAAACCGTATTTTATAAGAGAACCGAGAGAATTTCTCTAGTGACTTATTTAATAAAAAATGTCGACATTTGAGATCTTCGGGGGTAAAAGGAAAAGAAAGAAGGTGTAGGAAGGGGGAGTCCCCGCGGCGGTTTCTTCGTCATTGGTTGAGGATGCTTCGGCCCTGTGGCCAAGCGGTGTGCGCGGGCGGACTGCTATCGTTTTGAAGGATATAAAGATGACAATTGTCTTTACCATATAATATGTGCATTTATATGATTCCAGACTTGCGTATAAACTGCGGGCATAGATTCGGGCTCTATGAAAGTGCTCTGCGAATATCATGAAAGTGACGCAAAAAATAAAATAAAAAAAGAAAATATGTCAAACGGTCTCCGATGGACAGTATCGCGTGTTTAGCCAAAACAAAACAAAAAAACTAGAGAAAAAGATAAACGGTCCGGATCTCATTTCAGGAAACAAAATTCCAAACGAAAAAAAAATCGTGTGAGAACCTCTGACCGGACGTAACCGTGACGCAAACGCCGACGCACGTTCTCGAAACTCCGTTTTTTTAGCATAGCGAGAAAATTCGATTTGGACAAAAACCTAAAAAAAAAAAAACACAAAATACTAGAAAACCAAATTGGCCATCGAGTAAAAAAAAAAACAAAACGTAGATCGTTCGACGTGCGTGTTTCAATTGAAACGAATATGTTGATACAAATTGTTTGTTTAAAATAAATAAATAAATAAATAACACGTTCGGCGAGAAGTGCAAAATGAAAAACGAAGGCTTGTTAGTCGTCGTACTGCGTCGTGGCGCTGGCCGTCGCGGTGATGCAGTGCGGTGGTTGCAGCGGCCTCTAAGCCTGATCGCGGCGCGTGAACTATTGTCACGTGTCACGTGACACACACAGACTCTATGACGGAGCTTTCTCGACAGAAAGCTTCGCACGACTACGGAGAGAACTACCGCACCTAAATGGGTACCTATATGCCTACACACCTAACTTTTTAACGATTTTTTATCACACTATTGATCGTCGACCGATTTGTCCCCCACAACCCCACTTCGAACACGCAGAGAGCCACCAACAGACTCAAAACACATATACACACGTACACGCATACACGCACACCGGAGACTCGAATGAAAATAGGTCCTTAGAGTACAGGAGGGACGAGGCCCCTAGTGGTTCCTAGTGTTCGCGGCGAGTCCCAGTCTCCATAATAGTTCCTACCGCCAATCCTACAACATAATTTGACCAGGCTTGACGACATCAATTTGTCGAGTTCCTGTCCTCCGGATTGATGGATTCGTAACGGAGAACAAATTAAGCAAAGTTACTTGAAATTTAGTTGCATTCTATTGATCTTGAATTTTCCATTCTTGTTCAATGATCTCCAAGAAATATATTGCTTTGAGGTCGCTGATAATTTTTTTAAATAATTTTTTTGTTAATAATTATTTGCTACACTTCTGAAATTTTCATTCGTTTACATACTTTGTACATTTGTTTTGTATGAAAGTTCGACAAATGTTTATGTAATTATTATTAATATTCTGTAGATGGAAGTATGCAACAATTCACCATTAGAATATTGAATATTTTATTACTTAGATTATTTATTCGTTTAGATTGTCTATTGATTTCCATTACTTATTTGTTCGCACAGCGTATTGATTTCCACTATTAATTGATTTCCATTATTAATTGATTTCCATTATTAATTGATTTCCTTTATTAATTGATTTCTATTATTAATTGATTTCTATTATTTATTTATTTATCTGCATTATCTATTGATTCGCATTACGAATGCATCAATCATGACCGTTCGATCCTTTCTCTTCCGTTGGACATCGGTGCATAACGGCAAAAGGCGGGTGCATGGGCGTGACGACACCAACTTTCAAATGTAACTAAAATAAACTTTAATAATACTACGCGCCGGCTCTCTACGGCACCAGAGAGATCTCTTTTCCTAATGAGATCTTCCGATTAGGAACTGGAACAGTTCCCCGAAGGGCAAGTCAGTCTAGAATAATATATCGTCTAGACATTTTGCCTAGAATGTTGTCATTGTTCCTTCAATGCAGACGTCCCTTTATTTTTGTCTCTATGTAGTGCTCCAAATGTGACGCGTCCACATTGCTCTCGACTTCTATGGGGGCGGGACAATGCCCCGTTGCATTGTATAGTGTTCTGAGTAGACTTAGTTCTGCTCATTTTTTCATAATGTTCTGACTGGATGTGACCTTGCCCATTTTTTTTATTGAGCGTTTTGAGCGGGCGTAGTTTCATTCTTTTTTATTAGACTATTGCAAGTGGGCGTGGTTTCAATCATTTCTCTATAAAGTGGTGGTTTCGCTTCTTTGTGGAAAGTATATTCTAAAGTGGACGCACCTTCGATTCTTCTTGCACGGAGTATTCTAAACTGGGCGTGGCCTCGCCCGTTCTTGCATACCATATTCCGAAACGGGCGTGCTCTCGCCCGTTCACGCGTAGAGTAATTTAAGTGGGCGTGACTTTCCAGCTCCCATTCTCGACCAATATATCACGTAAGCCACCTGCGTCCCTCAGACATCGGTGGGCTGATCCACGTGTAATTAATATTATAATTAAATTCTTCGAATTAACTTTCTTTCAAAACCACAAATATTTCATTGAATTTATACACTCAAGATGAAATATCGACTGACGTTATCAGCAATCTCTTGATAAAAAAAATTGGATGATTTCGAATATATACCGAAAATGATTGACAATAGCAATCGGTTCTATTGTTTCTCGGTTTCCGCGTCGCGTGACGCGTTAAAATAATCGAGGCCCGGTGAATTCCGTGGAGAATTTTGCCAGAAATCCTCCCGGAAGTTCAGGTTTCTAATTCTGCTCTTGACGGAACTGGTCCCTGCCAAATGCGAATCGTCGTCACGCGAAACACGAAACACGTCGCGCCCATGCACTTTTTCCGTGATCGGCGAACATAATTACACAGACTTGACGAGAACCGCCGCCGCACGTGGAATCGAGACGTCGCGCCAAAAAATTCAAGGTCGATCGAGTGTTTGTTTGCCGCGAATTTTTCACGACATTTCCCTCTAGCATGCGCGCGCAGAACCGGAGAGCTAAAAATCGATCGATATAATCTATAATTGTTGGGTACAATCAATAACTGTGTCGTAGAAACCAAAATCACGTTTTCCTTCGATTCTTTATTATTATTTACTATGTATATTATTATTATTATTATTATTATTATTCCATTATGTAACGAAATCTATTTTAAATTAGCGAACACTTCCGGCAAAATCGAAAATATTATTTCAAAATTCCCGCGCAGGAATTTTGTTTATGCGTTTTAGTATAATTTTGTGGTCACGTTATCGTTTATTCAGTGCTGTTTAAAGAACCATCCGACGGTATTTTTACTATAAATTTTTGAACTCCTCTTTCTTAAAAGCATAGCTTCGTATTAACAAATGTATTTCATATTTCTGGCTCGTTATATTAGGTAGGATAAGTAAATGTCGCGATAAGTAGAATGCGATTTTTGGTTTCTACGACAATGAATCATCCGGGAAATCACGTTGCTAAATCCACTCTATCAACGATGAGAGATCTCGCATCACTCACTGCCAACTCCATCCCCACTAGCGTAGATTTCTGCTTGTAATGAGTATCCAGCTTTCGCTTGATCAAAACGCGCGGATCACGGCATTATCGTGCATCGAGCTCGTTCAGAGTAGCGTTTAATTCATAAGCACGTGTGCAGCAGAGACGTAGGCGGACTTCATTCTTCCTCTTTTGCCTTTGCCAACAGTTGAAATATTGCGCTGATTAATAGACTGTGAATCCTTGCCGCGAGTCTAAATTTTCGTTAATTTATCATTTGCTGTAGAAACTTTCGTAAATTCATTCTCGGTAGTGGAAAGCTTTTGTCAGTTCATGTCTCACCGTTACTCATCTTGTGCGAGGTACTTTTTCGACGTTCAGCATTCGTTGCAATATACCATTCTCGATAGTAATCATTTTTGTAATGTATTCGTCACAAATCTTGTTTTTGATTCGTTATAAGTTTGCAGAAACTTTGTAGGAAACAAAAGAAGCACCTGTACAGCTAGATCAACGCTCGCTAATGAAAGTAGAATGAAATAATTCATTTATGTTTGTAATATAACTTCTTTGTTTGTTGTGTTTGTCATTTAACAATTGATGCCTCGATGATTTGTAGCAAGTCGAGTATTAGTTGCGGTAAAAGTAACGACAGATTTGTTTTCTACGATAAGAAAGTAATACAAAATCTTCTGCACTGACTAAAATGTAAAAATATTTCTTCTGTTTTAACCACATAAGCCAACAATCCAGTCATCATCTGGACGTTGTGAAGTTTTGTAGCATCCTAGTGGATGATGAGTACTTACAGTAAGTGACGCCTAACAATTGGCATAGCTAAAATTACGATGCATAGCAAAATGAAAATATTGCGATTCATTCGAAAGTTCGCCTACACTGCTTCGCAAGCTTTAAAGCGCTCCTATTGCTCTAAATCGTCAACAAAATCGAAATAGTACTCGACCCTTCCCGCTTCCTGTCTTCCCTTAACGGCGTGCATGCATGGAAAAGGAGATCCAGTTAGCACCACAAACGAGGCATAGGAACCGCACATAACTTAACATGCTTGTGTCAATTATCCTTCTACGATTTAAGTTAAAACGACCTAACCCAACCTAGTAGTTAAAATGATGGAAAAGATCGAATTTACCAGACCCTCCTAGCCGGACGACGTTAAATAACTTGACTGCAATGACACAAGGATCGAGCAAAAGTTAGGTGTCTTCTGCCTTGTCACCGCCAACTATCTAGACTATAATAATCCTGCCCAGCAACCAGTTCTTCGAAAGAAACAATCCAGAACATACATAAATCACACTAGCCGCCCACCTCGCCCAGTACTACAACTTCCACCACAAGTCCCTCAAAGAAGAAACGTGAAACACACTCACGGTTACAATAGCTGTCCAGGCGACTCGCTGGCTACAAGCTAGCGCCTTGGACGTCTATTATGACCATCGTGCTAAACTAGCGGACATCTGATATACCATCAAGTGTCTTCCACATTTCCTCTTTCTCGAAACGAGTCACACTAGGTCTCACAGACTGCGGCACACCGCGCTACAAACCCACAATACTTAGCGACCCCCGTATGGTCCCGCGCGCTCTTGCCCCTAGCAACCCTGAAGCACCGCCGGCAAGAGCACATCGCTAATGGCCACGGTTTTGCAGATACAAGTGCGAGAAAAATGACGTTCCGATTACCGTCACGAACGGCTCGACGTTGCCGCTCGTGGAGCGGCCGAACGACGAAGAGGCGGCGCTGTACAATCCCTTCGAGCACCGAAAACTGGCGCACCCGACCTCGGACATGGACACGCTCATCCATCTGTTGAAGGGCAGCTTGGGCACGGGGATCCTCGCTATGCCCATGGCCTTTCGCAACGCCGGACTGCTATTCGGCCTGTTCGCAACATTTTTCATAGGCGCTGTCTGCACCTACTGCGTGCACATCCTCGTCAAGTGCGCCCACGACCTGTGCAGGCGGACGCAGACGCCCAGCCTAGGGTTCGCGGACGTCGCCGAGGCTGCCTTTCTCGTCGGCCCAGAACCTGTGCAGAAATACGCTCGTCTCGCCAAGTGAGTACCTTCTCCTGTTGTGTAAGCGAGACGCAGTAATCGAAGGATTGGTGGTAACCCAAATGCGCGCAGGCTCGACGCGTTATAGCGCATTGTCTCCTCTTACCGGGTCGGTAAGTGACCGGCCGTGGGCGTCGCTCCGTGGTCGGCGACCGATGCCAAAAATGGCTTCCCTTCTTTCAGTCGGCTTTGTACACGTAATAGCGAAGTCTTACGTGGAGAATTCTCCTTCGAGAAACTGCGCTACGTTGATTTCGTCGCCCCTCGTTAGCAAATAGGGATTACCGCCCCCTAGCGACAACGGGCACCTTATGTAAAATCCATTTACATATGTAGAGTAGACGAGATGACCTAAGCGGCGCGAGGAAAAATTCATTGAATTTGTTGCTTTGCAGAGCGACGATCAACTCGTTTCTGGTGATCGACCTGATAGGCTGTTGCTGCGTCTACATAGTGTTCATCTCGACGAATGTGAAAGAGGTGGCCGATTATTACACGGACACCGACCGAGACGTGAGACTCTACATGGCTGCCTTGCTGCCTCTGTTGATCATTTTCTCTCTGGTCAGGAACCTGAAGTACCTGGCGCCGTTCTCCATGGTCGCGAACATTCTGATCGCCACAGGAATGGGAATCACGTTCTACTACATCTTCAGCGATCTTCCTACCATCAAAGATGTGCCGAATTTTTCGAGCTGGTCTCAGCTACCTCTGTTCTTCGGCACGGCCATCTTCGCTCTCGAGGGTATCGGCGTTGTAAGTATAATTGTCGCAAGAAACTTTCAAGGCAGCAGCGATGACCGCTGCATCACAGATTACCTCATCGAACGATGAAAATAGGAAAAAGCGATGTATTTTGATGTTATGGGGGTCAGGATAGCCAATGTCCAGTTATTGGGACGCTCGCGTATTCTAGGTGATTCCACCAACGAAGGTTCTACTGTAATAATATCCTGCTTTACATACTAAGCAAAACTCAAATGTCATTTGTATGCGATTCGATATTCGATCGTACCGCTTCAATCGCGTTTAGTATTTCAATCATGCGATAAGACATCATCAGAGAATAGCCGCTCTTTATCGATCACAAATTCCAACGTGTAGACATAATACATCTACGTTGAGACGAACGTTGAACCTAATTGCTGACACGATTTCAATCTTTATTCTAAATAGAAGCGACAAACTGTTTTATAAAATGTAACCTCTGTCCTGCGGAATTGAATGTCATAGTGGCAGTTCAATGAGATATTCGATACATCCCTAAGTAATTATTGTACCCGGCAACTGCCCACCTGAGCAAATTCTCTCTAGATGACCATCATTTGATATGTGGGAACGTTAACTGAATTTTTCCAATACTTTGTCCCCTCTATTGAAAAAGATAAGCTCTAAATCTTAACTGAAAGAAATCGCGTGTGTTCCAGGTGATGCCCCTCGAAAACAACATGAAAACCCCGACCCATTTCATCGGTTGCCCTGGCGTGCTGAACACCGGAATGTTCTTTGTGGTCCTGTTGTACAGCACCGTTGGTTTCTTCGGCTACTGGCGGTACGGAGAGTCGACGAAGGCGTCGATCACGCTGAACTTGAACGAGAGCGAGATCCTGGCTCAATCAACGAAGCTGATGATCGCGGTGGCGATCTTCCTCACTTATGGTCTGCAGTTCTACGTGCCAATGGAGATCATCTGGAGGAACTTGAAACAGTACTTCGGTTCACGGAAGCTGGCCGGCGAGTACATGATGCGGATATTCTTCGTGGTGTTCACTGTCGGTGTGGCGATCGCTATCCCGAACCTCGGCCCGTTCATTTCGCTGGTCGGCGCGGTGTGTCTGTCGACCTTAGGACTGATGTTCCCATCGATAATCGAGCTGGTTACTGTCTGGGAGCAGGAGGACGGGCTCGGCGCATGCTACTGGAGGCTCTGGAAGAACCTGGCGATCATCGCGTTCGGCGTGCTCGGCTTCCTGACCGGCACCTACGTCAGTATCCAGGACATCCTCGAGACGAAATGAAGCGCCGGGTTCGAAGGAGCTGCGGTGCGACGGAATAATCGCTCAGTGCGTACCATAGATGCCGACGGGCTCGACACCGACCGCGCTCCAAGCGAGCTGCCCCGTCGCGCCACCTGGCCGACGGTCTCACGGACGGTGAGGCCGTCGCCGCTGAAGCATTCAGGAGGAGTTACGCGGCCACGCGAGCTCCGAACTTCCAGCTTCGTCTCGCTGCTTCTCTTTCCGTATCGGTAGCACGACGACTGCACCGACGGCGAAGACGTCGCCATCGACCAGGCACAGCAGTAGACCATATGGTTATGTCATGCGCGATCTGCATTACCGGCGATGCTGAACATCTCATGCCATCTGTCTAAAATTGCGGTCGCCGGGCTAACTATTTGTAGATTGTGGAAAGTTTCAGGGGATGATCTTACAGGGTTGCAGGATCGAAAGGCACAATGCCGCCAATTAACAAGGGACAAGGTTTCTGGTCACGAAGAAGAGTATATTCTTAAATCATTGGCAACGTCGAGCATGACACGAAAGTAGTCTACTGCTATACCTCGTCTGTGACGTCGCGTAGATACGAGCCTGTAGCGCACTCTCAGTTTCTCATTGGCCTGGCCCTCCGCCACATATTCACTCACATCATAGAGGTGTAGCATGTCTTTTGAAAGCAGGGAATTTAGGTACTCTGATGGTCATGATAGCCTGGCGTTCGTGCCAGGGTTTTTGGAGTATAAGCTGTCACCGTTGCCGATCTTATAGAATTTTTACATTTCAATTGGACGGTTCCAAGAAGTTCGTCCTCCACAAAATAGTTTGCACTCAATTGTATGAAAATTTTTACAAACGTCCAGGGTACTTCAGGTTCCTTCTTTCGAACGACAGATCATAGTTGCGTGAAACGAGTTCGTGTACTTCGGCGCAAGTTTTGAAGACTGGGTCCCCTTTTATTAGAACGATCATTCGTGACATTGTTTAGACTATCATTTCCATTGATTTGACGACTTTTTATTATATATTGTACGCACGTGTTATTTTGTATGGCATCAAATAGAGCACAAATGTTTGCACAAAGATTTTCACGCAGTACTTGAATATAAAATTTATGACGAGCTCTAAGTTGAATAAATAGATGATGCCTACCGTTGCTAACTTTGAGACAGTAGCGTACGGTCCAAAAATTTTGTAATTTTTTACTATATAATTATTTTATTCTTGCATATTTCATTTAGACACAATACTTCGTTGCTGGTATTTTATGGAATCTGAGCGAATTGATTGGAAATACGTGTACACGAACTCTTTTCGAAGAAGCCTCGCCATCATCGTTCCCCACTCCGACGAGTTGTGTACTCGAGTTCTGCGTCTTCATAGAATGCGATGTGTATATGATCGATCTTCGCCGATCTACGTCAGAGTCGTCGCTGTTAACGTCGGGCCGTACAAAGCCGTACGCCACGTGTAGGCACGCTGAGAGTCATTAACGTCGCGTGCAACCGTATCAGACATTGTAATGCAGCGACATCGATCAATGTTAGCGAGTGTTGACGCCTTGGCTGTTGTATTAGCCAAATTTAACGTTGTTCCTTTTGGTCTGAACGTTTTAGTGTGATGAATTTTTAAACAGCAATAACAGCAGCAATCAGTATTACGGTAATAACAGTAATAACAGCAAGCATTCAATTTTGAAAAGGATCTAAGATCACTTTGAGTTAATATTTTATTGATTCTTTAAAAATATGTTGTGATAACGTTTTCCTAGTTTTTCTAACAAAAGTTGCAAGGTGTTCAAATCGAAGGAAACGAATGAATAAAAGTCATCGAAACAATATTGCACTAACATCTTATATTTTCAATCGTACGAAAACATTTTGTGCAGCTCTATATATTTCTATTAAATTTCATTTGACGATCTTTGGAGGAATGATAATAAGGGACTAAATATTTATCAATTTGCAAATTCACTGACGTGGTCACTGACCAATACCTGACCTTTTAATCTTACCATCGATGGCCAGTGACCTATATTTGTCCCATCAATGGTACCAATAGCGGTCACTGACCTTGTAATCTTACCATCGATAGTCAGTGACCCACATTTGTCCCTTCAATGGTACAAATAGCGGTCACTGACCGACACATCAGACCCTCCGATGGTATTGTGATAGACATTCTCAGTTGTTAGACATACCGAAACCCTCGGAATCTAGAAATTTATATGACCAAAACACGCAGTTGAAACAAACGAGTTACGGGATGTTAATGATTGTCAATGCGCGCAATTATACGTTCGAGCGATTAACCGAGCAAAGTCAACGGCACATCGTGGCTCGGAGTACCCGGATCCATATGATCGTAGATCATGCGAAATCTTGAGACGAGCAACGGCAAGGGCGTAGGCCCTGACGTCTGGACCTCCTATATATATATATATCTCTATTTCTCTCTTTTCATTTTTATTATTTATTCGCGGTGCGACGGCCGTGCGCACGAACGACAAACGCTTTTTTCCATCGAGTTCATAGACAACTGCGGGACGGTTTTTTTTCCTTTGTTTTCTCTTTTTTTTCTAGTTGCTTTAGTACACGCGGTACGATTATAGATATGTAAATTATACTTAAGCGTCGTTTTTACCTAAGAGCTGGGACCGTTCGCGATTTCGGCTTTAAACGTGTGTGCGTTCGTTCGTTCGTTCGTTCGATTTCCTGCGACAAGAGAACGATTTGTAAGATAAGAGGCTCCGGCGGGCGAGCATTGAATGATCTGCGTCCGCTTGGACATTGTGATTTATCGAAATGGCTGACATTTTCATGCGGCGAACAAAATTCTGAAATTCTTCCAAAATGTCGAACAGGTTTATCAGATATCATTACTGAATTTTGCTATGGACGGGAATGCTAATATGGAAACGAGAAAGACGGGAGTCGATTTAACTCAGCCAGAGATATACATGTAATTAGTCAGTTGCAATTAAATTTAGAGACCTGGACAACGTCCAAGAAAAAGCTATTATTCAATTGCACACGAACGTCTTTGTTGCTGTCATTACTTAACAAATGTTATATTGTTACAAGTGAATAGTTGAAAGCTGTGTTTTATTCTTTAATTAGATATTTTCACCATCCAAGATTAATTATAACAGTGATCTATGATCGCTGATATCCTAATAGAATCCAGTCTGTTACTATGTCATTTGATCACAAATAGAAATGATGTTCCTATAATGTCTATAAGACACCTTTGACTTTTTATAATACAAATTGTTCGTTTATAACAACAGTTTGCATAAGTGCTACCATTCTCTCAATTTTCATTCAAGCATAAAGTAGTTGGAGACAATAAATCAAGGTTCCAGTTGTTATTCTTTTTGTTAGTTTATGTAGAATGTCTGGATGAAATTGCAATAAAAAGAGTTTGCATTCGTTAAATTCAACTTCAGAGATTATATTTTTCACCACAAATCGGAGATTGCACGATTTGCTTTAAAATTATGCAACATTATTTCCTCGAAGTGGGAATGTTCCAAGTTGGCGATAATGGCGTCAGATCGAATCACGTGACACGTCCGACCGGAGCCGTCGATCTGTTCCTAGTGCCTTGCTGCACAAAAGCAAAAAAACGTACAAAAATGGTTACTAATTAAGAGTAATAAGAATGGCGCGTAGGTGTGATAATACCGTGATGCATGCTTGCTAGTCTGTAAGGAGTTTAGCGAGAGACCCACGTGGCGCGACGCGTGCGCCAGCGCGCGAAATTCAAACGTTAATCCGACACCGAGGAGGTCAAACATGAATTTCAAGAACGGGAGAAGTGGTACTGCTCACCAGTCGACACTATTTATTTTGCATTCTATTATTGAAATTGACGACTGTGCTCATTGACAATAATATCCAAAAGCGAAACAATAGAATTGCTGGAATGCAAACGAAAAAATTCTACGATTGCGAAATAGTACAAAAAAGTAATTAAGATCGATTCTTATATAGATTAAACCTAGAACTACCAAGACTGCATTTCTTCAGATTTTGCAAGATTTTTATTGTCACGCGTTGATTTCCTTCGATAACGATTAGTTTAAGGTGTTCAAAATCGCAATAATACTGAAACTGAAAGTGTTGGAATTGAAATGGTTCGTGCGGTAAAGTAGTTCTAGTATCGAAACAAGGAGTTTGATGGCATGCGAGTCGCAAAGTACTAAAATCGTTGCTAAAAATACGTGTCTCGTTCAATTTCCCTCAAATTTGTTAGCTACAAATCAAAGTTGATTTTTGTTCATTCATCGAAATTTGACAATAGTTGCATACAATAAAACGAACGCATTAAATTTCTTAAAATTTAACAGACATTGTAGTGATTAAAGTCGTGTATTTTTTATAGTTACATAAAATTTTCAAAGTTGACTTGAAGTTCATGTAAATGTTCATTTAGAAATTATTATGATTCTTTAAGGGACACGTGGATAGGGACTTTGCGTGCTCAGAACGGAGTTCAGTGCCTTTGGTTCTTTCCCCTAATGGTGTTCAAGGTCGTGCAAATCGACGAACAGTGGTTTCGACCGATATCGAAGCCATTGGTCGATGAAAATTCGAAATTTTTTGCCAAGCATCATCCGTGTTTCACTATTTTTTCTGTACTCGTCCATTCTTTTCGATTGTTCACGATGATAATCGTCCGTATCAGTATCGAACGACGGTTTGTATTCGTGGAAGGAGGACTTTGGAGATTGAGAATCACTTTTTGAAAATTGTTCTTATATGGAAAACGAAATACAGGCAGACAGACAGACACACAGACACCGTTTCGCCGCTTTTGTACTTCGAATTTCCGTTACAGATCGCGGGGAGAATGTCGTTTCGCGTGCACGCGTGTACCGTGCACGCTATCAATCTGTCAGGCATTGTGCGAGACAGTGATATGATATTTAATACACAAGATTTGCAAAAGATTTACTGTTCTATTCATTTTTACCCACCTCTTCCTTTCAAATAACTGGTTAAGGAGACGCTTGGTTTGAATCGCTTAAAATGTATATATTTCTTTTGCAAAAATTAATTACTCTGAAGGCAATTTGGTATAAATTAGATATGAATTTGGCATCAGATTTTGGCCAAACTTAGGATATGTGCAATCCCTTTTTATGGGATTTTCTGTCCCAGCTATTTAGGGCTACAGTAGCCCTAATTTTCACTTTGGTGTAGTGTTCAAATTGCCGAGAATTTTGTTAGCAAACATCGAGTATCGTACATACCTTATTTCTGCTGCGATTGTTTAAACAGACGATAGTTCTCGTCTGTAACAGTCTATGATAAAAGTCAAACTACTAAATTGATTTACTCGAGTTTTCATATTTCGTCAGGAGATGACGCCACGGTTGACTTTTTCAAACAGGAATTCTGTAAAGTATAAATTTATTTTGGTAAGATACAGTTATAAATGTATTTTGTGATGATTGAATATAGATTGAAATGAATATTGGATATATTGATTAATGAATACATACAATATTGATTGTTAAATACATTAAATATATTAACTGATATAATGTATTCTATATACTTAATATTCCATATTGAGGTAGTCTATATATAGTGCATATACCTGTTTTTAATATTGAAATACTTTATGCTAAATATATTGATTATTGAGTGTATTCAATACTAATCATTTACTTTGCAGCTCATGTTTCCCCGAGATCACATTGTTTTCCCAGGGTTAAGTGAAACAATGGCGCCTACCGGCAGTGGCTAACAGTATAATAAATAAATTAATAAAATATACAAAACATATTAGATATAATACTATACCCTATACTAAATATTTTGCATATTAAAAAAATTCTATACCGAATATATTAAACATTGAAATATTTTATGCTAAATGTATAGAATGTTGGATACTGTGTATATTGAATATATAGTACAATGAATTAAATATTCCGTTTAATATTTAACTTAGTTTGTTGATCCGTGTGCTCTAAGTTGTTACATTTGCTTCGACTGCTATTATAACATGAAAATAACCGAAATGTACAGTCTGACTGAAGAAAGAAGATAACAATCCTTAAGATTTATATTTACAACATGATTTTGAGAAAGATTCTCTGTACACTACACTTTTATCTAGTATAAATAACAAGTGCGATATCTACGTTGAGAAGTTAACGCGAACATCTGATATCTAAGCGACATTCTTGAAGCTGAAAAAAAGTATAATGTTTTTCGTCTCACGCGAGGTCGCGCCATTGTTAAAAATTATAAACTTTAGAAGTTAATCATTAGAATCTAAAGTCACTGAGTCGACTTTGAAATATCGCGTCCACTTTTCCCGCCAATACGTTTCAAAACAATAATGCCTCGAAGGGAATAAATTCACACCTGACATTGCATTGTATCGCAGACCGCAATTACAATGTGTCCGACCGATCTAATGCCTCTTAACTCATTGTCCAGGTAGGTGGGTTCCGGGGCCCGTTGACGGAGCCCTTCGTGAAAGTCCACGACGGGACACCTGCGTCGTGGTCGCGCATTGTGCCCACATTTCACAGGTGAGTCCACCTACTACGCGCCGGGTTTATGCCTGCTACTTTGGACAGTGCCGCGTTTTATTGGCTTTCCGCCGACTCGTAGATCCATCGACAAGATACCCATTGTCCGAAAAGGTTGCTACAACTGCCCACACCGGGCTTGCATCATGCGCGTACTCCCATATCCGTACGTCCTCTTCAACGACCTGTCAGCCCTATTCTTCCGGAATTTCTTTTCACGGAACCTCAACAGCACTCTTTCCAAACGTTCCGGCATTCGAGAGCATAGATTTCACAGTATTTTCCATAATTTTTCTACGACAATACATAAAAAAACGAATGAGATACCGGTCCTCTTTTCACATTTCGTAATATGATTGTTTAGCATATATATTGGACTTTTTTTTTCCAAGGAACATGATTATTATATATTAATAAACATTTGGATGTTCGAAAGTACATTCTTGAGACCAGCTGCAGTAATTTTTTTAATGTAAAATGTAAATGGACAAGAAAGACATCAGTGAACTTTAAGCAACCAGCTTTTTCGATTATTCGTAATTTCGCTAGTTTGTCTATTTTTGCAATTATTTTGCAGAAAGCATGACGACTTTATTTCAATAAATGTATCGGCGTTCTAAAATATACACTTTGGACCAGTTACAGAGATTTTTTAAAATGTAAAATATGAATAAACAAACGCGATATTAATTGTTCCTCAGCAACCAGTCTTTTTTTAATAATACGTAATATCACATCGTCTACTTCGTCTATCTTTGCGATTTTTTTTCAAGTAACATGACAACTTTATTCCGATAAACGTTCCGACGATGCAAAGGATACACTATGGACCAGCTGTAGAAATTTTTTAGATATAAAATATAAATAGACAAACGTGATACCAATGGTCCCTAAGCATCCAGCTCTTTTTAAATCATTCTTAAGTATCGGATCAATATTTTAATAAACAATATCACATTTAAATGAAATATAGCGTCGGTTATTTGCAATCGACTGACAACAAAATGAACCTTCAGAAAACCACCCTCCCCCTCTCTCCTCTCTCTCCCTCTCTCTCTCTCTCTCTCTCTCTCTCATCGATCCAGCTGATATCACGGATCATGACTTGGTGAAAACCGTAGCAGCAGCCCCGTATCTCTATCTGTCTGCCCGGTGAAAATGGAGCCAGGAGGGTGGGCAGAGGGCCCGAAGACAAGATAAATTACCACGGTGGACGGTAGCGCATCCCGGTCAGCAACTGGTACCGCGTTTGATGGAATCGTGCACGACGCTGCGCTGGCTAGCATCGAATCTAACAGCGAGCGTCGCACCACCGAGGCGAGAGGGCCCGAATGCTAATGGCAGATGCGATGCTCGATCCCAGACGGGACATTCCAGCCGTGCTGAGATCGTCTATCGGCCCCGACCCTGTTCGTTAGCGCGGCCACAAAGAGCGCAGGCCTCGCTGCGCCGAGGCTTTGTCTAAACCGGACATTTTCACCGGTCGGTCACTTCCTACAAGCCCAGTGATTCATTCGTCGGTATTATGTCGCCCGGCGTGTATCTGGCTGGTATCTAAGCTCCGGGACCGCCCGCGCTCCCGCTGGAATGCGCTATAACGGTAGCCTAACTCTCCTGCCGCTTCCCGCGAATTTTCTTTTTCGAACGCGTACCACGGGTCTCTTCCTCTCTCTCTCTCTCTCTCTCTCTCTCTCACTCACTCACTCACTCTCTCTCTCCCTCTCTTTCTCTAACTCTTTCTCTAACTCTCTTTCTCTCTCTCTCTCTCTCTCTCTCTCCCTCTCTCTCTCTCTCCCTCTCTCTCTCTCTCTCTCTCCCTCTAATTTGCGAATTTTCAAAAGACGCGTTTTTGGATCGCTCAGAGCGTTCTGGATCGTCTGTGAAAATTTCGAGACGATTCGAGTTCAATCGACGAAGTTATGAGACGAAGTCTTACTGCTCTTGGATGACTCGTTGAGTCATATTCTGTAGGGCTGGTTTAAAAGTTAACGACGTTTTAATTTTTATTTAAATTGTCTGAGTGACGTGGCCTGACCCATTTTTTAAATCGTTATTTTCAATTGTAAACACTTTTATTGAAAGCAAATACGTGACGTCGTAGTTTTCTTTATAATTACCATTATTGTTTAGAATAATTTGTTATTTAGCATTTGTTGAATTATTGCTAGTTTCTATATGATTCTTTTAATGGTATTTTAGAATTCTATTTTTCGGTTAGTATTGTGATATTATTGTGAATAAGATTTTCCGGGGGTCTCATATTTGCCAAATATTCAAGAATTAACACACGTTCGTCGCCCAGCGCGAATCGCTCGAATTTCTTACCAGGCCCAAATTCGGTAGTCAGGATGCATAGGATAACGTTATATTTTATATATTAAATATGAATTAATGTATAAGAAATATAATGGCGTATGAATTTTTAGTATTTTTATTTTGTATGTTTTACATTTGCCGGTGCTTATTCCATTAAATTCCTGTGCTACAAATGGGATTTTCATAAATTAAATAAATAAAATCTTGAATAAGAAGAGCGTCACTCATATTTGGGTGACCGGGCCACCACAGAAGCATACCTGTCACCCAGATATGGGCGACGCACAGTGGTCGAAAAGCCCGAAATCATGGTCAAAACCCTAAAAATCGAAGTTGTCGGGAGGGAGTTTTGGACTTACGGATTGGCTACTTTAATAATGCCTCCGTATGATGGAAAAAACCAAATGACCCATACTTTTATACCTGAATGGCAATTTCACCTCGAACTTCGAGTTTCTCGGACAGTCATTACTCGCGAGCGTGAGCGACAGTACGAAGTGCATATTCTGAAGCTTGTAACTTTTGTTGGAAGTTCTGTTTTTCAATTGTGTAAAATGGATATTGTTTCTGGTGGTAAGTACAACATTTTCTAGTGCTAATATATCAAGAATTGTCAACTATTACATTAGTAAATCGATAAATTGTAGAATCTAAATATAAGAGCAAATGGAATCATTTACTTTACTGTTATAGTCAAAACTTTTGCGACTCATGATGACGCGGCGACGAACGTGTTAAAGTAGTACTTATTGACATAATTATACGCTTGCCGTGTTATTGAAATATTTGCAATATAATAAAATTCCTTCAGAAATGTTTCGCAACGTATTTCTCAAATATAATTGCTGATAAAGCTAACTGAAGCTAACGACAATAAGCAGATTAAACAACGAACAAACAAATAACTATGCGATCATGTATAAATCCGATAATGTTGTATATCGATTAATCTGTAATATGGGATCCATTTAATTGTTGTAATCCACGTAATGATTAAGTCGGTCCGTTTGCTTGTGGTACATACTTTTTCCTGTTCGCTTAACTGAAGTACAACGTTGCTTAAATACGAGGCGGCCTGTAAAGTACAGTTTTGCTCTATCGAAATTCTCGTGGCCTTGAAACTGGCTTCCGTTTCGATTATACCAGAGTATTGATATTTGCTATAGTGAACTATTGTTTCGCGGTACTTTCTCGACATTTTCGAAAGCCAATTTTTTCGAAGCCAATCATTGACTGCTTGCAATATGCTGGCTGAATTATTATAATAGCTCGGAGCATCCGCAGGAAGTCCAGCTTGTAAACATAAGTCACGACATATAGAATAGGAATAATTTATAATCCCATTGGAAATATTTAGACAACATTACCCTAACAGATACGTCTTATTCGGTTATCTCCTGTTCTGTGATATTTTACTTATAAACACTGAAGTCGGAAAAGTAAACCTTTTAATCGAATGATATTATTCGAATAACAATGTCCATACAAATTACTCTATACTAGACAATATTATGTTACATTCAGAAACTAAAGGATTCCTGACATCATTTCAAGTAACTTTTTCCTTTAGAAAAATATTCTCCGAGGCATCGTTAACAAGTTATTAACGAAAAACACTGACCAATAAGAGGCGATCTATGCCGACGCGTTCGAACCAACGAGAGATAGTAGCCTGGTGCCGCTCATTGGTTGAACCGCCTTCGCGCGAACTGGTCCCGCTTCTCATTGGTCACCGTTTTTCCTCGATAACTCGTAAACAAAGCCGCCGACTGCGTCCGTGCTAAGGACAAAGTTGCTTCAAATTGCCGCAGGAACCTCACATTTCCCGTCCGCGAACAACTTTCCTGGACACTCTGTAGATCGCGTGTTACCGGGTCGCGTCGAATCGATTTAAGCAGCAGCGCTCTGGTAGATCCATTAGCGCCGTTATTTACGAGGACATTTCTCGTTATGAAAACTCCCAATCAGGCCCCGTTGCGTTTGCACGCCGATAGATACGTTCGTTTTCGTAATGGAAACGGCGTAGAGTGCCGCTGACAATGACTTAGCTACTATACGAAAAGATACGGGAGGTATGCGCGCGGGCAAGGTGCGCCGATAAAAATGAAGGTGAAGGATATAATCCGAAACTTAATGGCGGCCGGTACGCCGCCGCGAAATATGTGTGTGCCACCCGTCGTTCTCCATTAGCCGGGTTGCTGGCAAAAACGCGTTACTGCAACCGCGATCGCATTCCGAGATCGCGGATCGATACGTGCCGATGATTTGTAAACAATATATGGTCAATTGATTTTTGCCGGGCCCCGCGATACCGTCGACGACAGGCCTCGATTTCTGTTTATGCGTTAGAGCATCGGTTATGCAAACGATCTGTTTTATCAATGCCCCGATAACGCGGTATTCCGTTATCGGCACGCTCGGTAATGGAAATGCTTTGTTAGTGGAATGCTTAGTTAATAGAACAGTAAGTTCGTTCTCCCAATGCGCTGGATTCCAACGTTCTCTGCAAGTTGTTCTGCATAATGCATTGAGCCGATCTTTTTGCAATTTTGGAGATAAGCGAAAAAATGTAAGGTTGTTTAAAAAGAGTTACAAAGAACAATGTTTTCGCAGTTTATCAACCTCTTAGACACGGCTGGATTTTGCGGGTGTGAAATTTTTCTTAAATAAATTACCATCCTTCTTAATACAAATCTTTTTTGGTATAGCTAAATATAGAACTAGCTATTCCAAATGATTAGCTATAGCTTCTTTTCTTAATGTATTATACATAGACAGTTTCACTTTAATCGTTTACTTTAAGAACTGATAATACAATTGAATAACGAAAATCACTGTAATGGCGAGTCGTGTCTGAGAGGTTAATCGTTAAGGGATGAAGCTAATGTAGCTTGCTTGGAATTGGTGGTTCTATGTAAATTTATTGTGAACAGTGTATGGAAACAGTGCATAAAACTCCATTTAAAATTTTGGAGTACTTTACCGAAGTAATTAAACAAATTCTCGCTTCTTAAAAAGAGTCATAAATGATTATTCTGTGGAAGTTTATGTTCGTTCACCGTTAAGAGATAAAGTTAAGGTAACTAGCTGGAAGTTAGCGATTCTTTGTGAATGTATCGAACAAAATATGAGGAAACGATGTATAAAAATCTTTTTATATTTCGAGATACTTTATTATATTACTTAAGCAATTAAAAAGATATTCTTTTTCGAAAAGAGCCATAAATGACGTTTTTATGGAAGTCTATGAGTATCCGTCGTTAAGGGATGATGCTAATACAGTTTTCTAGAAATTAATGTAATTCTTTGTGAATTTATAATAAATAATGCACCAAATAGATTTTCTTTAGATATTGACAATACCTTTCTACATAGTTGAAGTAATTAAATAAATTTTCTTGTTCGAAGAGAACCATACATAACGTTGTTATATGTAGTAACTTATGTTCAGCCCTCGATGACAAATTGATCTGTTGTAAGCTGTTCAATGTTATTAATGGTTCTTTGTAAATTTATTATGAACGATGTATTGAATCAGTCTCTTTATCATTATAGGAATACTTTACTTTCATAAATGACTCTGTTATAGTAATTTATGTCCACCGTCAGGCCCATCGTTAAGAAACAAATTTAATCTAGCTTCTTGGAAATCAATAATTATTTATATCAAAATAGAATAGTATTTATAGTAAATAATATAATGGGAAAAGTTTCTTAAAATTGCACGAACAATTCATTGCTAAAATATTACTCAATATAAAATATAAAGAAATGTTTCTGATCTTTATACTAATTAATAATCAATCACAAATCATACATAATGTAAATCATATAATATGGGTATATAAATCATAATGAATTGATAACAAGTTTCTCCTAAACAACTAAGATATTAATGTAAACTATAACCGTATATCATTTTACAAAAAGTCAGACTCGATTTCAAAATATTAAAAGCATGTTTCTGTTCTTTATATTAGTTACTAATTCATTTCTTGTAAAATATTAATACAAACCGGAACTATATATTATCTTTTTATAAAAAATGAGACTCAGTTTGAAAATTTCTGATTTTTATATTGATTAAATACGTTTCGCGTAAGCTTTGATATTAATACGAACTAGGGACTCCATACTATTTTCTCAGAAAAGAAAACAACAATTTCCCGGAGCGCAGATCTTGCGTAGCGCAACTCTTAGGAAGCATAATAGCAGAATTATGCGGGGTCGCCGTGTTTGCGCAACAGATCGCGCACCTTCGCGACTATCGCGCGCGCGAAATCTGTTGCTCGACGCGCGCGCGCGCGCGCGATAACCCAGAATTCAGAGTTATTAACCCGGCGACGACGCGTTTCGCTCGGATAATAGAAACATTGATAAGTTCGCGCGCGCATTGTCAGAGTTTGGTAAAGCGTGGCGCGCGGTGTTCGCCGGCCCATAAGTTCGTTGAGTAATCGGTGCCATTCGCAGGTCGCTAGTGTCCAACCGGCAAATTTATTGCAGAAATCTATGGGATCGGCGCTGCAAAATGGAAAAACGATCCCGAACATTCGGAGTCAGGTTTACGACCTGGTCAAAGGGAACTCGGAACTATTTCTGTCAGGTCGAACGGACAGCTGTTGACACGTTTACTATGGCTGATTGTTTAGTAGTTCTTTTATCAAACGATATCGCTTTTAGCGTCCTAGTTCATAAAATATGCAAATTTTATTCAACAAAGCGCTGCTGCACAGGGTGGAGATCTAACGATGCGAAGGCACGATATAGCGGAACTGTATGAAAAAGTCGATCGGAAATGTGGAATGAAGTTTCTCGAAAGGGGACTCTTGGTTTTCGAGAAAATTGAATTTAAAAATTCGTAGAATGTAATCCTTCATAATCGATCTTTAAGTCAATTTTCAAATTCGATTTTGTCGAAAATAAGGTACAGAATAGTAACATTTTATTATATATTCCTTATTCATTCTTTCATGAAGATTCACCCTGTTATCATCATTTCAGTATGGACATGTACTGTATAAAATTTTAGGGGTTGATTTGTACAAATTGTCATCGCAATTGAATTTAGAGTTTTTATTGTACTTTAAGTAAAATGATAATTCTACTTTTTAAGTTAGTACATATTTATAGTGATCAATAATGTATACTGAAAACGATACATGAAGTAAATATGCAATTTAAATAGTTTGTTACATGTAAAAGAATTTTTCTATGTACGTAGGCAATAAATGTTTTTCATACAGATAGTATAGATTATTACACAAGATTGTAATAAATAGGATATAAGAAGGATGTACAATAGATTTTTAGATTAAGGCCATCTGAAATTATTATAGTAATATTATATTATATGTTAATTATAATAGTAACATTAATATCAATATAGTAATTATAAGAGTAATAATTATATTGTAACATAATTAATATCGTAATATTATAATTAATATTTTGATATTTTAACACTGTATTGTTATAATTAGTGTTGTAATGTCGTTATGTTGCAATCGCCATTGTAATAATACGACTTATGATTACTATTGTAATTACAGTTCTAACATTGCAATGTTATGATTGGTATTATAATATTCTAACATTTTATTTAATATTCAACATTTCACTAAAGGCACAATTTTTCTGTGTACAAAAATACATGAAAAAAAATTGGAAATTTCGAAAGCCTGTATCTTATAAACAAATTAAAAACGAGCAAACTGATGACTTAAACTTCCCCTAATATTACATGTTCTCCGTTATGCAAATAGTTCGTTTCGATCAAATTCCGTAACATCGATTTTAAAACAGCTTTTAAAGAAACCGATCTATCGAAGTCCATTTTTCGGCTTCAAGAAAATACGTGAAACTTGGGAGCTCCGTCTGTGAAAATGTCTGTTCCTGTTACAGCGGAATTCTTATTCTTATATTTTACGAAAACTACTTGATTCAAAATATATATTTCCAAAAATATCTTTTTGGAATATCTGAAATATCTTAACTTAATTTAGTTAAGTTACTGTTAGACAATAATAATAATTAATATTTAAGTATTATAATTTATGGTATTATAGTTGACGTAGGTGTACAATAAATAAATAAATAAATAAATACATACATAAATAAATAAATAAATAAATATATATGTATATATATACATACATGTGCATTTCTTTTTCTTCTAAAAATTGATTACAATCAAAAACTCTATTTATTTGTATCGCGAAGGAAATGATACAGCAAGCGATTAAAGGCGAGAACTTATTTTGAAAAAAATGTTCTACAAGCACCGGTGTGAAACGAGCCTATTAAAAGATTCCGGAACTTTTTCCATCCGTGGTTAAACGCAGTTAACGGCGGTATCATGAGAAGAGAGAGCGAGTCAGCGTCGCGGAGGATCTTTCTCACGGAGCTCTATGCTGTAGGGCAAAGATGTCTGCATACGCCCGACGACACGATTATGATTTATGCCGAATCGAATCGAGGCTGATTTATGAGAACGTAATGTTCTTAACTCCGGGATATGTCTGCCTGGAAGGCGGCTCGTGGAACGATTTCCGAAACACGTTCCAGCGGCCCGGCGCTCAGGGAAAGGTTCAGTTGTCGCTGTGAGCGATAAACAGCTATTTACTTGAAAAACAACGGAAAGTAATAACAGGTATGCAACCGCAACTTCGAGGAACGTTCAAACAGACCCCCCGAACGCGCTGGGAAAATTCAATTCGGGCTTGTCAACATTATCCGTACGCCACTTTCTACACGACTTGCGTACCACTTTACGCTTTTCTCGTCGCTAATGGGCAAAAAATAATATCCATCGTGTTCAGAATCGTGCTGAAAAAATTCACCGAAGTGAAAATCTCCTGTGATATTGAAAAACCTTGGAATGGAATGTCAGATAGAAATTTTGAAGTACTTGTTTTGTAAATATATCTTTGTGGGAAACAATGATATGCCAGCTGGCTTCTGAGAAACACATTGTATAATTGATAATTTTATACATTGTATAATATTTGATAATTTTGGTCATTTGAATACAGTGCAATAATATTATTAAATTATTATTAATATATTTCGGCTACACATTTTTGCCATAAACGAATAAAATACGTGGTCTGGTTACAATAAGCAATAAAATAAAATTCGGTTATTGAATTTGAATGTACCCTATGTAATTTATACATCAGAAAACATCTGTAACAGATTTTAATATTATTAAACTCAATCGGTTAGTGCGATGGTTAGAGCGTACGATTTCGGTGCTGCTGGGCTCGGGTTCAAATCCCGTCGGAGGCTAAGTTTTTTTTTCGTAAATTAATTTTTTTCGTTAATTTTCCGATTTCTTGGGGGTTTTTCATTTTTGATAATCACAGCTTGCAACTGAAAAATCTGAAAAAGTTTAAGAAAAGAATTTATTAAAGAGCAAAGAAATATCAATTTCTCAATAACTATAACGGAAACATTTATGTAATTAGATTATGTCACCTTTTGGTAATGTCCTACAGGATTAAGACTTACAAAAATGTTATTTAACCCTTTCTACGTTTCGGTTGATACTGAACGCGCGTAGTACATCCCGATGGAACAATATTAATGAAAATCGACAGTGGATATTACAGCTTGTAGAAAAAAGTATCACAACTGTAATACCGTGGCTCGGAAAAATGTTTCACAGTTTATGAGGTATTTTATGGTACTATGTAATCAATTTCACTAATTGTACCACTTAATTACCTTCACGCGTCATTAGGTGCCCAGCAGGTTTATAATTTGCAGCAGTAGTCAGGTTACGCAATTTCCGATTCTCTTGCTAGAAAGTAACGAAAGCAAAAAGCCGGAATTCAAATATACACTTGAGTGAATTTCCTGATACTTGTCCATCATAAATCTGTATTACTGTTCTTTATTTACGTAATTTTTATAAAAACTTGATGGAATTCCATATCATTGCCAATGACACAACAATTTGTATCGTTGACCATGATCCTTTTCTTTTTTTTATGCAAACTATATAATGTTTATTAGAGTAGTGATAAAGTAAAAACTGGTGTAGATAATTTGAATATAATACTACTAGTTACGATAATGGAAAATTATAATATTATAATATTGATATAATTAATACCAATTTTAATACTACAATATAGCAATATGACAATGTTACCACGTCTCAATATCGCAATATTACAACACGTCGAAATTATGTTAATACAAATATCACAATTTAAAGAAAATTGTGAAAAATTTTCACCAATGGTAGACCATTGTTTATCGAATATGTCGTACAATGTACGTAGCTGGTTTCTTAAAAAAGATGCAGGGCGAGGCCTATTCGAATGTTTACGACGCCGTCAACGTATGACCTATGAAACGATGATAGCGGCAGTACCAAATACACCATAAAGCAATGGGAACTGTCGGTGGACCTTTAATGGCACGCGTTCGAGGCTACGCGCGGCGGTATCCAAAACAAAACGAGCGTGGTCTACTCTTGAAAAACTCGCTATACACCGAATAAATGCACCGTTCCCATCCCTGTTAACGTTTCCGGCTGATTCTTGCCGTGGTTTTTGCCGGGCACCTCGGACAAAAACGGGGCAAGAAAGTGAGGACGCGTCATTGTGTTCCCCGAGCACCGCCATTTTATTACATATTTATGTCCCGTTGCGCGGGCTCGACAAAAACTTTTACGAGAATTTCCAACTTTGCTTCTTTCGCCGTAAAATGCGTAACGGCCGCGGCCCGCAGACGCGAAAGTGCGTAGTATATTTCCTATAGAATATTTTCCGCGGCAAATATTTCTCACTTATTGCGATCATTGCCAGGACTAATTTTTTTGCGGACGTTCTATAAGAAGCGATATTTGTACGAAGGCGTTCGAGAAATTGATCGTCACGGTTTCTCAAACGTTTCCGATATTCGGACGATAAAGTATATTAAAGTTCCATATCTGCTAATGATTATAAGATTATGATAATTCCAGTGCAATGTGCTACTACGAAATAAGCATTTTCTGTTTAAATAGCAGTACGATTTGATTTATTTTCGTAAAAATTTTAACAAGTTACAATTAATATACCTACAATCATAGCTTCTTATAACCTCTCCACTGTTTTCAATTTTAAGTGCATGAATCTGCAGTCGATTAATAACGATATTCTAATATTGCAATATTAATGAACAAATCTTTAAAAATTGATTGCACAGTCGATATCAGGTAATTTTACACGAACAAACTTTTGCCTAATGCAGTGTATGTGAAATTAAGGGGTGTTTAAGTCATCATTTTGCTAGTATCAAATTTGTTTATGAAAGATAGTTATCTAAAGTTTAGAATTAATAGTTCATTTGAGATCGATCCCTTTGAAGTTCATATTAGGGAGATTACATATAACAAATTATTGTATAATGTAGGATATAGAAAATAAAAGGGAGTTTAAGTCATCGCTTCGCTCGCTTCGAATTTGTTTATAAAATACAAACGTTACAAGTTTGTGATTTAACCATTTCTTGGAAAGAGTGTATATTTGTTTCAAACTCAAAAAACATTTATCTAGGAAACAATATGTCTGATCAACTCAAACTATTTCTATATTAATGTAACAGATAAAAGCTATCATAACAATTTTTGTATAAAAAAATAAAAACGCCCATTACGCGAGCCCTAAATCTAACATCGAATTCTATAACACCTGTATGTTTGCATGCGGTGCTCGCAAATTTTTCTTTCATAAACAATCTGTAGAACGTTTTTCAATAACAATTTAAAAAGTATATTCTATTCTAACAATTTTGTTCTAGTTGCTAAATAAATAAATTACACCCAACAATTTTTTTCTACTATGTTAAATACTGATTGCACTTATAAAATTGTATCTCGATGAATATTTGTCAGATTCTTTTTGTCAATAGAATTTGAAAAAGCTTGTAAAACCCATTTTTGCCATTGGAAAATTACTTATGTACCACTTGAAATGAATGTTCACATTCAAAGTTAAATCGCGCTACGAATTAAATCGTTACACTATTATCAAGAAGTCGTAACTTAGCAGTTTTAATGATTATTTTATTGCGAAATGTATGAATCATTGTACAGGAGGATGTTAAATTAAATTCTTATTTAAATCACTTTCATTTTTTCTTCTTTTTGCCCTTTTTCTTGCTTTTCACAGCTCGAGGATCGACCAGAGGCTCTCGTGGTGGCCGAGGTGGCGGACTTCCGGTTGCGAGAAATCCAGCTAGTGGGGAAATGCTGGTGATATCTTTGACCACCCCAGCTGATCAAATGTAAGAAAGACAATTATTCTATATACATATAGTACATAATAATATTCTATATTCTATATAGAACATAATAATAAGGCAGAAAATAAATAGAAAAATATAACAGAAAACAATTGAAAGCTATATATTAACCCTTTGCACTTGAGTGGCGACTATGTGATGCCATTAAAATTGTTACGTGTTCCAAAATTATTTCTATAGTTATCGCCAAAGCTTAGATTTAAAACATTGTTGAAAGTGTAACTATTATATGAGTCACGAGACTCAATTTCTTATGCATAGAAAATATTTTGTTATATAAAATGGAAAAACTAGGAGCCAGAAAAATTATTTTAGATTTTCAGTTGAAATGGCTTCGAGTGCAAAGAGTTAACAAAGAAAAATGAAATATCTGTTTAACAATCTGATGTATGATACATTGCACTACATATCTACTTATCTTAATCTTGTTATACAAATATTTTTTGATACAATCGATATCATTTTTGTCTATAATATAAAATTATCTACAACTGTCTATAATGTAAATTGTTTTAATTGTCTATAATTTTTAATGAAACTAACGATGGTACAATAATAATTTAGTAAATAATTGTACATGTTATATGTAGTTTCTTATTTTCATAACGAATTAATTTTTATTACTACGAATACCTCATCGTGTAATCTCGTTTCCAATATCTTTCAATCAAATATTTTAAACATTTTTTACCTAGCTTTTCAGGTGTATCGACGTCAAAATTCATTGTACGGTGTTCACCGGATGACATCCCCTTGAAACCGCCTTTGTATTCGACTTCTTCATGACCGCCTTTGAAAATGAAGGCCCTTGGCATGAGAGAATAAGACGTTGATACGCACCTAAAAGGTTAGGTTAGTTATAACTCTTGAAATTTTTTTTATAAGTAAAATGAATTAGGATTTGATGAAATTGAATCTTCTTATAAGTTATATATTTTCATATAATTTTATACATATCTAAATGTTATTCTAAATTGATTATACAATTTAATTATAAAGTTTACTATATGTATATTGTATTATAAGTATATTATATAATAATTATAAAATTTATCACAATTGAATATATAATCTTAAATTTCATTATAAATTTCTTTAATTGTAATCATAATAATATTAATTATATACATACGATAATTATTATACACCTATAATATTAAGTAAGCACATAATAATATTAATTATACGATATAAACATATTATATGGAAATATTAGATAGATCAAATGTTGCCACTTTCTATTATATGTGAAGAATTAGGGAACATATATTCTATAAGTAACTCGTTAAAGTAATATAATATTTTATGTATACTATATGTAATATAATATTTTATTTATATTTTATGTAATATAATATGTTATTTATATATTTATATTTATATACATTTATATATTCTCCTTTAAAATATTTTTTCCATTTTAACTATAAACTTTCAACAGGTGAATAAGCAGTACAAATAAATTGTATGAAATGTCTACTAATTTTAGAAAGAATAAACAATTAAGAAAAATGCGTACTACCTTCCCAAGTTAGAGATGGTAATGGTAGCATTCAACTGTCCTGCAAAGCTTCCGCCAGAATCTATAAGGTCAAAAGGTCCTCTGAACATGAACGATTTCGGCTTCTTCACCTTCAAAGTATTCTGCAAAGAAAAAATTCTGTTACTACTGGAACGTTATATAGACTTAATTAACCCTTTGCACGCGAAAACATTTTAACTGTAAGTCTAAAATAACTTTCTTGACATTATGACAATTCCCTTTTATAGGACAAAATGTATTTTATGCATATGAAATTGAATCTCACAACTCATGCAACAATAGTTACACTTTTAATCATTTTTGAAATCTAATTTTTCACAATAGAAATATTATTTTGGAACGTGCTGTAACAATTTTAATGGTGCCTCAGATTCATCACTCAACTGCAAAGGGTTAAATTGATCGTCAAGGGAATTGAATATATACAGTGAAAAGTGTGAAATAAATATTATAATGTTAAAGATACTGAAAGATATCGACATGAGTAAGAAAATTGAAAATGTAGTGCAAAGAATATTGGAAAATACAATAACGTCAAAAATATTGAAGAGTACAATATAGTCAAGAATATTAAAAAAAACTTTATAAAAGAGAGCTAAAAGACATGATAACGTGAAAGATACCGAAGAATATAGTATAGTCAAGAAAATTTAAAATATAGTGGAATATATATTAAAAAATGTAATAATGCCAAAAACACTGAAAAATAGAACGTAGTCAATAAAAGTAAAAGTACTTTATACCAAAGAACTAAAAGATATGATAGTGGAAAAAATATCGAAGAATATAACGTTGTCGAGAAAATGGAAGTTATAGTACAATAGATAATTAAAAAATATAATAATTTCAAAAATATTGTTGAACGCGACATACACAAAAGAATTAAACTACAAAAGATTGAAAAGAAATAATAGTGGATAAAAATCGAAGAACATAGTCAAGAGAATTAGAAATTTAGTACAGTAGATATTAAAAAGATATAATGAGTTCCGTCAAATCATTCTATTCATCTACACCGAACACGAAGAAGCAAAGTAGTTCCCTCACCAAATCGCAAGCGCAACCAGAAAGGTACGATTGAACCGTGCAAACAGGATAATTGTCGCCCTTTCGAAAAATCCCGAAGTGCACACGCAGCCGTTTCAACGCTTTGACCAATTGTTCGCACACCGCCGAAAAATGACAAGTCCAGCCGTTCGAGAACTGGAACACGTGGACGTCATCGTCTTTGGCGAATGCTTCGCGCTGGACGATTTCCGCGACCGGCAGATCGATCACGGCGACTCTCACCATCAGTTCTGATCCTGCCACGTCCGTGTAAATCTCTTTGTTTAACAGCAACTCCGACACGTAAATGTCCAGCAGGTATAAACCGTACATGACGGTGTTGCGTGGGTTCTTCCGTGTCAAAGGTTATGGCACACTTGGTGATTTGGGCAAATGAAGTTGCAGTCGCGCTTTGACGCGCTTCATTGTTAACATTACATTTACAGGTATCGATTTCTATATTTACTGAAACCGGTTTTTTAATAGGTAAATTAAAATTGTCTATGACTGTTTTTGTTCAAAATTGATAGATTTTTGATAGTTTTTGATCATTAATAGTTTTATTTAATACACATTGTGCACATTAATTCCATTTTGAGTGTACATTTTACGCATAGATTTTTCATTCTTTTCCTTTGTTTATTGAACACTATGTTTCTTTAATTAATACTTTATGCATTTACGAGAAAATTTAGTAGAGCTTATTCGGCTCAAAACTCGACACCTTCGCACGAAAAAAGTTATATGATGCTGATACAAAATCGCTAATATTTTAAGATTATGTTGTTCCCAGATGTCCAACCTTACGATATAACGTTTTATAACAGACAATTTCAATCATAACATACTAGTGACGCTATTTTTTGTGAAACGGCGGAAACTTATGTATACTCGTAACATATTAATTGATATTATCGCGTCAAAAAAATGCCAACGCATTCGTCGTTCTAACTTGAGCCACGAGAATCCGCTCTCTCCGGATGCATTGTATCGCAGCAATATCGCGGAGCGCAGACGGCGGGCAAACTAGGAAGAGTATCCAGCGGCTGAGTAACGTGATTGCCCGTTCATTCGCCGGTTACAGCGTCGATAAACAACACTGTTAATTTTCAAGCGCGTTCGGCCGGGCCGTTAGCCTTTGCCGCCGCGGCCCGATATGATATCTCAATGACGGCTGTTGGATTTGCATCGCATTAGGCTCGGTGACCGCGGCGTTAACGAGAAGGGGTGTTAACGAGAAAATGACGGCGGCCCGGACGCCTGGGATAGGAGGGAAAAGTGAGAACGGTAACAGCAACGTAACGCTTCCCGTAATTCAGCCGTGTCGCTCGCTTGTTAGAGTTTTTACGGAGCGGCCCCGCTCCGGGAAACGACGCCAACAAAGCTCCATTCGGCTCGCAACGCCTTTCTAGAACGCGATCCACGCTGCTAAAGGCACCGTCCGGCTGCCACGGACTACTTTGAATCGCGGCAATTAGAAACAACGCGTCTCCGGACTCTTATGCCGCTCCTTGTATGAGCTGTTGATTGCTGCCATGACTGCTTATACCACTTCGAGCTGCGACCGTCTCGGTCTACCGGACTTAGGGGATGCTGATCTCCATGGCGCGGAAGTCAAGGTTCCATCCGACGATCCGCGTAGATCGCAAGTCATCCAGCGATCCTTAGGAACACTTTTCTCTTTTTTTTTTAATTTTAGAGTAGTATTTACAATGAATTCCTTCGTGGAACGATGAGTAAATTTGTTGGCGATTAGCTGTGACATGAGAAGTAACTTATACGATTACATCAGATAGTACATTGTATTATGATATTTTTGTGCGCAATCATGGTTGTGTTTAAAATAGTGTTAGATTTACGTTGGGAATCTGTTACTTAACATTTTACCTACCGGTAGTCTCTGAATCGATTGTCACGGCAACTAATTATTTTCTGTCTACCATTCAGGTATTATTATATCATTTTTAAAATATTAGACACCTTCCGCGATAAATAAGATAAATGAAATGATTGTCAACGTTATGAAAACATAAAAATGTTCACTGTCGAATGATCGATCGGTAAAGTGTTAAGTTTAAGAGCGTTGTTTCATTTTAGTCTAAAATCGCTAGTGTCAGTGTAAACTAAATCTATAACCATCGCATTTTTACGTTGTTTAAGTCGAGATTATAAACAATTTCGCAGACACGTGGTTTAAAAAGAACAAACAGATACATGATCTTGAGTATTTCGAGCGAGAAGTCAAATGACACTGCTAGTTTTATAACGTGTACGCGTTTTTCAGGTTATGTCAAGGACATCTAGTTTCCCTTATAATGAACCTACATGTTTTATTTATAAAGATTCACAACTTCTGTTTGTAACATTTTTTTGTAAGTAAAACATTCTTTAAGATATTTAGTTGATATTTCGCGTTTACGTCAAGGAATATAATAAGGGTGACAATAAATGAAATTATTTCATTTTTTTATCAAAATGACAACGTTAATTTTTTTCTATAAGGTATTTTATTTACGATGTTGTAACGATATTTACGATGTAAAACTTGAACTTTATTTCTAGATTGTTAATTGCATGCATTTAGAACAGTACTAAAGAGTTGGAAACGAAAACAGTAGCAGGATAAAAAGTATCAAAAAAATTTCAAGCTGTGACTTGAAATCTGTTAAAATTATTTTAGAAAGACTCGAAAAATCTTACTACTTAGCAACCTATTTATTTTCACATAAATATCTATAGTCCGCGCAACACAAAAGCAAACTTAACCTCTTAATGCTGACCAAAAGAATCGCGTCTACCTGAGCGAAATGTATAAAATTCGTTTGATATAGTTTAACAAAGTTTCAGAAATAAGTTGTAGGAATTTTGTAAAACTTGATAATTGCTAAATTCAAAAAGGGATGAAATAATGAGAAATGAAATTGTTATTTAGTAGAACCATGAAGAAAACAATATTTTTCGAGAGTAGTCGATATTAAATGGTTAAATGGTACTAAGAACGTTAAACAACGACAGATTTTTAATATTTAACAAGTTGCGAGCAGCAATCGCCTCGCGTTGGTTTCTTTGAAACGTATAGTAACACCGGTACAAACAATAAACAGTTGACGTTCATTGTATAAGCGATAAATCATAATGGCCGAAGTTCGCGCGGAAAAACACGCTACGAACGGACCGTTTAAACTGTTTTTAGTTTCGTCCGAGTTTTACGACCCGAGATAACAACGTATCGTTTTCAAAGTTATTAATGGCGTGCCCATATAAAGAGTTTCTAAACATTATAGAGTCCTTCATATTTCACTTCTAATGTGCAATTATTGGCGGAGTGGTGCACATGTACCCCACATTGAACTGCAATAAAGTGATCACCTCGAGCATCGGAGCCAGTTTACGATTGGTCTACTTTCCTCTTGTTGCGATTCAATTATGGATTTATGAATTTATGAATTCATTATCGTGCCCGGCCGTTCGGAATTCAGTCATTGTTCTAGGGCAGAGGCGCATTACCGATACCGCCTTCGGCGTAATTGTTAACAGACCGCGGATTTTATGCGTTTATGGGAGAAACGAAGTATTTATCCTTTCGAAAGGATTTAAAGATCTCGTATTGTTTCTGGCAGTTTGTTCAAATTAATATAAGGAAACATTGTCAGTTTTATACGAGTTTTGTGCGATCGATGCTTTAGTGGCGCCTCAGAGTTGCCGTATGAGTACAAAAATAATTATTAATCATTGTCACAAAACTGTTTACACCCAGTTTGTAATTTTTTAAATCGTTTATAAAATCTTTCGACCATAATTTGTCAAAAATGCATTACTTTATATTCAGTCAAGCATTCACAAATTTCGATGTAACAATAAAATAATCCTTTTGCGTGCGATTAGTATTTTCAACTAACAATACATGCAAACATCACAATTTTATTAAATAGACAATTCCTTCGTGACGAGTATACCGGTCATTAAATAAGAGAGACCACTTTTTCACAACGAGCAAACTCGCGGTTAACTAAACATTTTCTGCTTTTTATGGCGAGTATACTCGACGTTACACGAGAAATTGTAAATTTTGTATGGTGAGGATACTCGTCATTACATTAAGAACTGCCATTTATTTAGGACGAGTACAATGGCTATTACTAAAAACTGTTCCGTTTCTTTAAACGAGTATATTTCTCGTTACTACACAAGAAATTATCAATTCTTTATAATAAATACACTCCTCATTGCATAGAGAACTGTCACTCTTAATAGCGAGTATACTCGTCACTACACAAAGAACTACCATTCATCCATAACGACTATACTCGTCATAAAGTAAAAGAAACCTGTTCTTCATGACAACTTTATTAATCATTAGAACAAAAATTTCCATTTTTTTCACGACGAGTATACTCATCACTCGCTGCTAAAAGATAACAGACATATTTCCCAACCCCTTTAATAAAAGCAGCAACAAATTAAAATTCTAAAACGGGTCTTCTGACACCTCTTCGATAAAAATAGCATTAAATGAAACTATTAGAAAACAACCTTCGCCGACTTTGCTAAAAATAAAATATGAATGTTGCGAAGCAGAGCGACGAATTTTCACGCGATCCTAAATCAATAATCAAAAGCTACGTTGTTCGCCTAAGATCGTGAATTTAGGATTGCTGGAGTCTCCATCGATCCAGCTCGGATCAATCTCTTATCAATCCAGGACGATAGAGATTCCCTTTCCCGGTTGGGCCGTCACATAAATCAAAACTGGTAGCAATGGCACCGCAACGGACGGTCCGTTTCTCGGTAGAGGAAAGGGCAGGGAAGGCAGAAGGTCGCGGAGGAGTTCGTAGCACGGTTCGTGCGAAGGTGTACGGATCGTGTCAACGATACCATGGATTTACGGCGGTCACCGAGCGAATCCATTTGTTTCATCTGCATCTGCTTAGCACGCTAATGCTGCCTCCTCTGGACGACTCGGCCCCTGACCGAGAGGAGCCTCAAGATTAAGGTGGACCGTCGTTCCACTTAACTTCCGTTTCAAGCCAAACAGAGAATTTCGTTGGTCCGCCTGTTCATCCTAAACCTGGTACACTGGGCTGGAATAATGTTATACGATGGACTTGGTCAATATTTATTGGACCGACGAATGAGGAATTGAAATAGAACTTTTTATCGTTACTTGCGAATGACGAATGATTTCATTTATTCGGAAGAGTTTCTTGTGAATGGAGGACGAGTATATTTATTCAGTAAAGGATAACTATGTTCATTCTTTACTCGCGAATGAAGGAAAATTACATTTATTCTTTACTCGCGAACGGAAATAAATTACATTTATTCGCGAATGAAGGATGATTGCATTTATGGAGAATAACTACATACATATAGTCCTCATTGGTGAATCAAGGATGACGACAATTGTTCTTTATTTGTAAATGAAGGATAACTACATTTATTCGGAAAAAGTTTCTTCGAATAAGAACAACAATGCTTCGATTTCTTGGTTGTGAATAAAATTATTCAATGATTCATTGATTAATGTAATTATCTAAATAAGAAAGTTATTCAAAAAATATTCAACTCTGTTGGATGAGATACAAAACGTATGCCGTTGCCTATGGGGAAAAATAAATAATGTTTGTAAAATAGAGTTTCAATCGGGGACCAAACAGAGACAATTATTTGAAATATTTTTATAATACAGAAAATAAGGAAGAGGCATATTCTTATTAAACAAATCACTGACGAAATCTTGTTTGTTATTCAACAGAAGATTTAGGAGATATTAATGCGGGATGTAAAAGAAGCTGTTCGAAAAACCATATGACGAGAGATTTGAATTTTTGATTTAGAATAATAATTACAATTTACGAAAATGAGTATTTATTGGCAGATTTTTGTACGAAATAAAAGTCCTCTATATTAATTATAGATAATATTAGGCAGATGAAAGTTTCTTTGTTTTTTAAAAATGTTAAAAATATAATGTTCACGATGTAAAAGTATTCTCAAATTCTTTTAATACTGTCACAGTTTTATTTTTGATCTAGTCATTGTTATCCAAAATGTTGTCACCTAAAAGTTGTCTTAGTAGAACTGATTATAAATGTAGACGAATGAAATAAAAAATGTATGTACAGGGTGTCACCAAATTAAATATTTTATTAACAAATCATGTTCCCGGGGCACACAATATCTAGTTATAGGAACCATAAACTAAGAAGAAAAGTATTTTAAATATTATTTCATTCTGTTAGTTTAACAGTACTCTAAACGTTAGATCTGTAATTGCTATTTTGAGCAGCTGTAGTATAGTAGTTAGTATAATTTGCGCATATGAGATTGAGTCTTGTGACTCGTCAAACTGTTACGCTTTTAATAGATGGGTCTTTAATAATGTTAACATTATTTTGTTAATTATATAACAATTTTCATTGGCGTTTCAGAAGCGCTACTCGGGTGCAAAGGGTTAAACTATATAGACAATATAATATATGTAACAAAGCGAAAAATTATATTGATATTAATTATAGTAATATCAATATTATATTAATTTCTAATCATATTATATTAATATCAATGTTTGTGACAATTGTAAGAAAAACTGTTTACAATACACTTGCAATAAGGAAACATGAAATGTGTTCACAATAATAGTGCAGAAATCAATTTTTCTTTCGAATTTACACGCATAAAATTGCATAAAAATTGCATAAAATGCGTGAAACGATCATTTCCTCGAATTCCTCCGTAACCCCTATATTCATGCACACGCACACAATAGAACTACATATATACATCGTCTCGTAATAATCGTGAGAGATTCGCAAGGGTCAGAATTGACCTAATCGCCGCCGTCCGATGGCTAAAGTTACGCTATTGAATAAATCAGCAACAACAGAAATCACGAAGCCTTCAATAAAGAAAACAATTAAGAATGCCCCGTCGCATTATCATTTCGATTTCAAAGCAACGCGATCGTTTCGCCGAATTTTTCTCGAATTCCGTTCTCCGAACAGCAGTCGATAAAACAATAGGGAACTGGCCTTTAGACCAGTTTACCATCGCGGGCGGCCGCGTTAGGCGTAATTCGACAGCGTGGGAGTGTTCGTCCGGGGCGTGAACGCCTCTCGTTAAACGATTTCTGCGTTTTAATCTTGTCCGCGGGAATTGCGGGAATCGCGGGGCGGCCGGCTAGCGCCGATCGTACGGGCCGGAACAATACGCGCGGAGGCCCCGTCATACGCTCGCGCGTTCGCGCGCGGGCAACCGCTCTCGCAGAATTACGCAGCCGCGGGCTTCTTCCAGACCGGTTCCCTCGAAAAAACACACAGTCGCCTTTGTTCCCGATATTATGGGCATTGTTTTCCTCTTTGCTTCGGATTGCACGGGCGATCGCGTTTCCACGGTTACTCAACAAATCGACGGATCGCCATTTTCTTTTTGGGGTTTTTTTTTTAGGAAACTTCGAATTACGATTAACCCCTTGCGCTGCGATTCGCTTCACGCTGCACTGATCAACACTGGTTCGTACTTAACATATTCAGAGATGAATTTTTGTAGTCGGGAACAATCTATTTAATTGTTTCTATTTTATTCATCACTCATTTCGTTTTATTCGATGAGCTTTTTTCAGTATTGCTGAGAGATTGCTATAGTAAATCATTTTTCAACTGATTCTCATTTTCTTAACACTTAGAATCATTATAATTTTAGGAAAACTAAACGTGCACATAGGTGGCAGTATCTGTGATGAGGTTAATACTTTCTTTAATAGGATCGGACGATTTTTGTTCCTTGTATCGATTTTCTTTACTTTTTTATTTGGACTTTGATGGTAATAATTCAAATTTTATTTCGCGTCAGAAGAAATTAATAATATTCATAATTAGGAGATCTTGTATGAAATCTATGTCACGAGTCTGACTCGTTATTATAGCGAAAAGGGTTAAATAAATCGTGCACCATACGGGTTGTTCGATTTCAATGTATTAATGAAAATAACTTGTTAACAGCAATTAAACGGTTTCGAGGGAGCTATAAGGTAACATAATTAATTTTTCTGTAAGTGAACGAGTACAATCACGGATACAATTGTACAATTACGAGTACAGTTATAAATGTACATATCGTTTTAGTACATTATTTTGAATAAAAAAGTGTTAGACATTTCGTGTTAAAAAGTTATTAATTTACGAGTTACTTGAGTGTAACTATTGCAAAGCGATAGTCGTGTAGATATTGACTGCTTTAGGGTGACCCTGACTTTGATGAATACTGTTTTATATGATCTTGCAATATTTAAATGTCTTGTAAATTAATTATCTTTTGACATGTGATGTCTAATTTTCTTATAGAAGGATTATTAATTATTGAAATAATCGTAATGTCCTATTCAATACGTGTTCCATTCATAGCAATTCTCCCTTATAGGTATGCTCTGTATCACATATACTTTATTATTGTCACTACATACACATTTACTTTACATTCTTTAATATTACATATAATTTACACATTGTTTAATTTTTGGCTCTTTTACGCATATTCCCGCAGATTTTGGCGAGAGAATTCTAAAAATTAGTGCGCAAACTACTTGTCCAAAAGTTGTGCGCATGTCAAAGTTGATGCAAACTAACCCTAACCTTTAAAGATTAGCCCAATGAAATATGGAGCATTAGAATTATAACAAAATGGCTACTCAACCATGCTTGTACTGCCATCTAGCGTTGCCACTCACAGAATTACGTCTCCGATCGGAGTTCATACAAATTTGTCAATTTTGTTAACGCGTATAACTTTCATAACAATAATTCACGTACCTTGAGATTTGAGGCTTCTGTTTTCTCAACAAAATCTAGAATAATATACATAAGAGAGCTAAAAATCTCTAGGCTGAAAGTAAAAATATACGTAACCCTGGAGTAAAGATATTAAAACTGTGATGGTTTCATGTAAATATACGTAAATTCTGTGGTGTTGAAACAACATTTACGATCCATAAATTAATTTCATATACCAAAAAGCACCAAATGATAAACCAACATATAATAAAAATAATAAAAATAATCGTAATCATTGTAATATATTAAATTAAGATAACCAGTAGCAAGTACATTAATAATAGCAACGGTAATAAGTAATACCAAACGGTGCAGATAATAAAACAATTTATCTCATATTAGTAAATATATTTTTCGCATGTATTTTGCATATTTCGACATATAGATTTCCCATAAACATCCGCAGTTCAGTCATGGACATTAACGCATCATTAGTAGCCATTAATCATTGTGTGTGTGTGTGTGTGCCAACCGGTACTAACATCCTTCAATTGTTAGACATTGTTACGCGAACGAGTGAGACGACGTTTCCGATTCGATTTTTCCGAACACTTAATTCGCTGGATTCGCGGGAACGCGACCGCGCCTGTACAGTCATTGAAATGCAAAATATCTGGTCCGCGGCTGGAATAAGATAACACAGGGGGCCCCCCGTTCGAAAAACCGATGGGAAACGGGAAAGGACGCCGATGATTTAACGGACGCGGCGGCGCGTCTTATTCCACCACGGCTACGTAAATCAAGGATTCTTCGGCCGCGGACCGCTACGAGGAGCGAGAGCAATTAATAGCGCGTTCGTAATGCGTTGTTGGCATGCGAGAGCGGACGTGCCGCCTTTATTTACCGATGCGATGAAATATTGGGTCGCTGTTCGCCGGCGGACTCACGGGATTCCTGCAGTTCTTGGAATGAGGAAACCGCCGGCACGAAACGTCCGCGTCCGTGTCGCGTTCGAATCCTCGCGCGCCTCGATGACGCCGCGCGGTTTCTTCCCCGTCCAGATTTTCTCGCACGTCGGATGCCGATTTTAACGCCGTTCCCATCGAACTGTTAATTTATCGTTCTTAAATTTCGAGTCGATTTACTTTTCATCGATTAACACAAAGAGTTTCCGTAACATTTTGAAATTACAAAACCGAGAATTATAAATGTTGCTAATGCTTCATTAGAAAATAATGGTAGAAGGGCGAATTTTTGTTTTGAATTAATTTTAAGAAAACGGAACGAAGTACATATTCCTCCGCTTACATATTATTTATAGTTACCTTGTAGTATGTATAGAATTTTTCTCAAGAACATAAGTTATATCAAAATAGCAACGCACAGCGATCTTTGAAAATGATTTTTGGGAGTGTAATGTATTGCTGAAAAAATGTAGAATTTCCTCTAAAATTAATTTTGCAGAAGCAAAACACAACACAAATTTTTTCTATAATGCACTGTTTACTACTATCTTGTATTATATATGGAAAATGGCTCGAAAATCAATTACAATTAACAAATTCTTCGAGTATACACTTTAAAGAAAATGTTACCAAAAAAACACGTCACTGGAAAATGGAGTATTATCATAAGAATTAATATTAACTACTTTAAGAATTAATATTTCAACATTGTTTGTAGATACTTTATAGTAGATAGAGTTTTTTTTTTTAAATCTGCCTCGGTTATCGAAACAATGATAAATTGTAGCGCGATGAAATCTAGGCGGATACAAAAATTATAAAATGATAAAGTTGCTCATTGATCAGCAATCCAGTGAAGCATGTCGGAGGGCGACTTGCGAAAAGGAAAATGGCTTCGTGCTGCTACGTATATAACAGGCTGTACGTATGATAATATCGCTGCTGGGTATCCGCCATCTTCGTGTACGATGCGACAAACGGGATGGGAAGGAAATGTCAACGAATGACTCTGCGTTTGTCGCAGAAGATCAGATGTATCCTGTTTTACAACCTACGAGACGTATGCGTGCAACAATGTGCCGATACCAGATGAGAGATCTCCGGCCTGTGTCACGTGAAAGCGTACAGAAACACTGTTCGTTACTCTGCAGAATGAACAACATATTGCGTCACTGTTCTATTCGTTTCTACCGCTGTGCCTTACGTATTTGATTTCACCCCTTGGCACTCGGAAGTGTTTGTGGATAAATTTTGTGAAACTTATGATTTACACAAAATTAAATTCAAGTTGAAATCATTACACTGTTGCGGAATTTTATGGGAGTAGAAAAATAAAAGATTTTGTGTTTCTGATTATGCATTTTACACGATTATCTATAGAAAAATAAATAATGGTTAAAAAGAAATGCCGCTTTGACATGAATGTATAAATTATACATAAATGCATAAAAATACGGGACGGATTTTAAAGAAGAAGCATTATTTTATAATGTAGCATTAGAGACATTTATAATATTCAGTTTTTAATTTCAGAATGATTTATAAAACTCTGGGGAGATACAGTTTTATATTAATTATTCAAAAATTAATTGAATTAAAATGTACTATTTTAGTATTTTATAAAATTCTGTTGGAGATGTATTTTTATATTAATTGTGTGGTGACAATGTTTGAAAATATGATTAATGGAAGGATGTTGTTAAAAATTGTTGTACATATCACAGAACGTTGAAACATTGAAGGAATGTTGCTGAAAATATTTATAGATACAATACAATGTTGTACAATAGTTGTCTTATAAAAAATTACGAACTGAAACAAAACGTATATATGTGGATAGAACAATGATCAAAAATTCTGTTTGTGAATACAATGTCAGAAAAATGTATGTGACATCTTTTAAAAAGGTAATTAAAAGACGAATATTTCAGATTCATAATGCAATTATAATACTGTCTTATGAAAAAATTACGAAACAAAATGAATTGTATAAGTCGTTAAAAAATAATTACGAATACGTTCGTTTGGCATCCTGTATAAAAAATGTATAGTTCTCGACACAGTCGATTAGGACAATTTTTGAAAATATGATGACGAACGACATGCGGAAATTTTGCGTAACGGGATATTAAAACGAACCTGTAAAAAAGTGCGAGGGAAAGTAAATAATAATAAGTAATAAGTAATAAATAAAAATAAACGATATCTTCTTAACTAGAGATCAATTAATTGATCGTCGACTGCAATGTTTCAACAAGCAACAAACGCATGTTCTTAACAAGCAGTGCGGATAAAAACATAGAAAACAGGCGAGTCACGGTGAAGGGGACTCTGAACGTCCGCGAAATTTATCGTTAAAACAACGAATTGCAGAAACAGCGTAAAAATCAAGAGTAATGACTCGGTCGGTAGCCAACACGTTGCGCCGGCTAACAGGTTGGAGACCAGGAAACCTTTTTTGATGTCCGCCGAGGGTTTCGCGAGCACGCTCGAATGACATGCCGCGCGCCGATTAATGCTTATCATATTTCGATCAAAGTATGCGTCCCGCTTAACGCGCTCGCGGGTAATTGCCCAACCGAGTGACTGTGCAATCCCAGCCATCCTTTCAATCGGCAGATTACTTTTGCGCTCGCATTTTATTTTTTTACCGCACGATATGGTTCACGGCGAGACCAACGCGCCCGGAGTTATCGGTCGATTAACGGAAGAACGAGGAAGCAATCGGCCGGCCAACGAAATGAGCAATTATCTATCATTAGATAATTAAGAACGCCACTTCGCGATGAAATCGCGAGACCGTATTAGCCCGGAAGGTCGGTTCACTGGTATACAGCTCGGCAAACCATCGAAACGATTCTGCTCTATCACGTCGATAGGTTATCGATACTTTCCAATCGGTTGTCATCGCTCGTTGTCTGCGTTCGACGTTAGCGAAACTCTCATCATTTTTTTTTTTATGCCTGACGGGATATGATTTCTTTAAGTACTTTCCTTGTTTATTAAATGAAGCGAGCTAGTCACACGCAAAAGTTAGGTTAAGCACGTACAAAAAATATAATTTGCTTGGAACGTTGCTCGTTCGGTGATCATTTTTTGACATCATTGTATTGTTTATTCTTACCTGTAACATTTTAGGGGGTTATTTTAACATCGTGTCAAGGTTTTTAAAAATTCTCTACATCGACAACGTGAAGTTTCCGAGTAAATTTTTTAGGGGCTAATTTTAATACCGCTTTACCCAAGGGAAAATATTTAATAATATCCCCTGTTAATAAAGTTTTTTAAAATTATCCAATTTCATTTGCTTTTCCTAAATTGTTCCTCGCGCAGTAAACTACAGAACTTTATCACACCCCCATGCTCGCTGTTTTTACGCGCAATCTTTTTCTAAGGCAGTCTTCACATCAGCGCACGCGCAGAACAATTTTCAATACCGTCGCTTATTATTTAGATTTTTGAAAACTATCCAAATCGACGACATCCATGCTCGTCTTCCTCTCGCTAGGAAAAATTTCAATAATTCTCTCAAGAACTTCCAATCCCCCATTTCGGTTCATAATTTTTTATAGAACAGATTTATCATCGTACTACCCTAAAAAAAAATATTCATCAACGTGCAAAGAAATATCTCTTGCAATAAATATTTTAAAAACATACAAATACTTCGACTTCTAGGCACCCGATACATGCTCGATTCCTAAACTCATTAAAGTTATTAAATCTGAAATTATCGAACTGGAACTTCGAGTCTGGGTCGAATCTGACCCGACCACCGGCGGCTCGGTCTAAAAAAAAAAACATTATTACAAAGGACAACGGTGCTGGAAGAGAGCAACCGTGGTTACCGATCAATTGACAATTCACTCGACGCCGATGTGAAACGAAACGCTCATCGACAGGCTTGCATCTTGATACCCTGGCGCAACGCCATCTGCAGTTTATGCAACGGCGTGCACACACCGCGGAGAGCGAACCCGAGAGAGAATAGGTCCGCCAGTGGTCCGTTGATCGCGATCGTTCGGCCGGCGTGTATCTCACACCGGTTAGGAGTCTATTCTTCAGCAGAACGCAACGAAGATCTCAAGATAGCTTTGTGCCGGCCGAGTGCGTAGCCTCTTGACTTGAGTTACAACTGGTTGAGGTTTCAGCCGGTGCCTCCCTCCTCCTCCTCCTCCCTCAAGAAAACTGGCCGACCACCTGTGAAATCCCGCTGACCTTCCGTGTTATTAAATCTAATCGCGTCTTCTTCTGCGCTGTCACGAACGACAGCCCATAACAGTAACATTTAATTATTCCCGCTGGAATTGCCCCGTAACACGAGCAGAATAAGCAACCTTCCGGCCGGGTACTATAGTTCCTTCGGAAATTGTTTAACACTGCTTGCGTACAGGGTGCGTTCCGTCGGATGCAAGCGGCTTTAATGGGTTACTGTTTATTAGCGAATAGAAAGCAAAGATTGTCGAGATCGATTGTAATGTTTCCGGATTTCAAGTTCGAAGCAGACATGGAAATCAGCAGCTCGCTGATTTCTAAGCAAAAAGTCCGTCAAACAGTTCTTCCGATTTGCAGTATTTCCATTTTATATGGCTTAGTGTGTTTCTCCATTCTTTTGACAATATAAGAATGATATTGCTGATTGATGATTCTTCTTTCTAAATTAAATCTTGAAACGCCTATTTTAAGATAATATTCCTTAATTTTAAGATCAATGTACACTCGCTGTAACAATCTTTAAAATATGAAGCCATGTTTATCATATTTCGCATATTTCGTAAAACTCGTAAATTTGTAACATGACAAAAATAGCCTCACATTTAAAAAGTTGCAGCGATGACGGTGCATCCAATTTGTTATTCACATATAAGATCTTGAAGTAAACATTTCTAGCATTAAAGAGAAAATCAACATTCTACGATGATTTTTGGCGCAGTTATCCTTCATTCGAAATTGACCAATTTATTGAGCAATGTATTGTACTTTCAAAACGTGCTAAGATAGTTTTTAATATCACTTTCGAGTCACCAATCGAGTGCAGAAAGTTCAACAGTATTATCAACACATATACGTTTGGTAATTTATTGTATCGCCAGTTACAAAGTACTGACATTTCTTAACGCTATCTGTAGAAATGATATGATCTAATAAAAATAATGTAACTTATTACGTTCTTATGAGAAGTATGAAAGTGTCTTCATGTAATAACAATAATAATAACACAGAAATCGCAATGCTAAAATGGTTCCTAAAATTGTTATATAAAAGATGATATAGAAACCAGAAAGAGAAACGTAAAAGAGATTATATTAAGGTTACAATAGTCATATAAAAATAATAGTATGATGATCGCAATATGAAAGAATAGCAATAATGGTAAGAAAATGTTGTCATCAAAATTACGACAAAATATTACAATAACAGATAATAGAAAAACCATAACATAGAAAGGATTATACAAAATTCGCAACGACAAATATAATAACAGAAAAATAATAATATACTTCATAAAATAATTACACGAAAAGAATAGTATAAGAATCGTAAAAATGAAGTTGCAATATAAATATCACAACATAAGGATCGCAATGATAAAATGACTATATTAAAATCATAACATAAAATTTACAAAAATAGTAACATAAAAATGGTATCGAAAAGTCACAATGTAAAACCGACGGTACAAAAATCATTTTACAATAGCGCAGTACGGAAATCATAATTCATCCGCAGCAATGTGGTACGTACACCGACCGTCGCATTTCGCAACGAAATTGAAAAGAAAAAACTTGATTCGGGGTTGAGCCGCGGCGACCGAACTGCGCGAATAACTGTGTAGCACTACAGGCTTCTCGGTGTTTATGCGCGGCCGCGGTGCCGCCAATTTCGATTTAAGCGAGCGCGGCTCGATATGTCATGCGAGACGTGGACGTGGGCGTGTGCGCGCGCGTTCACGTTGTCGCTCGGAAACGCTAAAAGCGCGTCCGACTTATTACGCTCTGCTGAAACTGGAGTTCCACGTTTCAGGGCGGCGTACACGCAAGGGAACACGCGACACGGGCCCGCGCGGCGCTATAAATTCCAGTAATGACCGTTTATAGAAAATAACGGTGAGACCGGCACCGCATTTATCAGCCGCGCGCGCGTCCCCGGAATCTATTCGTCCATTCATGTATCGTGGATTTCGCAAATAATTGATCGACCGCACGAACATTTTTGTTCGAGCTGCTCCACGACCGACCGACAGGCTAATATTTTACCAATTCTGTTGCTGGAACGATCAAGTGTTCCCACCGAAAAAGAGGAGACTAAGTCATTTTATAAATGTATCGCCAGAATGGTCAACTCTCTTGTCACTAATTAATAGAATATTTTAGTTGCGACTTTGTTTGTTCTTCTTTTATCATTTATTAATTTTGAATATAATTGTAACCTTTTGAAATGCTACTCAAATCATTGAAAATTGAAGGCCGTATAGTTTACAGTTTTCTATTCGTTTTCTTCATATTAAACAATACATGTTGGAATTAACAATATTTTTATCTTTCTTGACACACAGTTGAACATGTTCTACTGCTGTTTCATTTTTTAAATATGGATCCGATGATCTCCAGTGTTTATTTTAATATTGTTGTAAATAATGAAGCTTTATCTTTATTATGGAAAAAGAATTAATTGCTACTACTTTTAATATTATGATTTAATATTAATTGCAGAATTTACTTTTTAGCAATCTGTATTAAAGAAAAACATAATTATAAAGTACATGTCTTGTATACAATATATCTTGTACATATACAAGATATACATACAATGTAAAATTAATTAACTAATAAACAACAATTGAGCAACTAATTCACAGAGAATTCTTAGAAAACTACAAAGAAATTAACAACAATTCAACACAAAATAATAATTATTTAAAACCTAGTCTAAAAAGTGAAATTATTAAATATTAAAATGTTTCCAATAAACTATAAGCGAATTAACTTTACAGAAATAATTTGTATAAATAACTTTCTACCGCCACTAATGATTACAATTGCATAATAATAATTATTGTATAATGATTAGAATATACATAACTATCTAAAGATTAGTATTAAATTGTTGTTAACCTGTTTACAATTTTTCAAAAATAAACAACTCGTAAAACTATCTTTATAATCGTAAATCATAGTTCTTTAAATCTCTATAAATTCTAAAATCAGTAGAATTCAAGATAATTAAAAAATTAGCGACCAAGTCATCTTTGATCAACCGTCACGATTACATCTTTACCTTTTCCTTTATCTTTAATCAGCGATTACATCGTGCAATCGATTAATACTGTCAACGTCTTGTCTGAATCAACCGTTTAATCAATCGAAAAATTACAATCGATCGATGCCCAACACCGGACCCCGCTGTGCGGCGTTCGGCGGAATCAGACTGTCGCTCGTTAGCCTCAAAATCCCTGGACAATTGAAAGACCCGGCTGGGTATCGGCCGCCTCCCGCATCACGGTCCCCTATCGTCGCGTATTCGCTCTGGTTTTTCGCGATGTCAGCCGTCCGGGTGAATCGACTTCCTGGAGGCATTCCTGTGTACCTATATGGAGCCCTATATCCTCGGACCGATGTCCACGTCCCGTGGATGGTGGCAATGGTTGCTGGCTACATTGGCGCAGGTGTGGCGGCGCGGCCACCACAAAGGGGCCCCGTAGATGGTACAACCTCTGCTCTCTGTTGGCGCGCCGGACCACGGTGGATTCGACTTTTTCAGGGAGACCTCCGTCTGCCAGGTCGCCGGAAGAGCCGTGTCGGCCCAGGCCACCTGGGAGCCCTCGGACAACCCTCCTCTCCTCTCTCTCTTTCTCTCTCTCTCTCTCTCTCTCTCTCTCTCTCTGCCTCCCCACCCTTCTGCGCACCCCGGAAGAATTAATTATGCCAGCGACCGGCCCGTTACTTCTCCGGCCGTTGGAAAAATCGCCGAAGGAATGCGAGCCGATCCAGCGAAATGTCCAATCCTTTCCGATGCCCACCGGGCTCCGTCGGCGAATCACGCCGCCATCTTGTGCGATCATCATCGCGCGCGATGGAAATTCCGGCGCGTAATGGAAATCGAACCGTTGCTGCACACCTGTTGAGGGATGTTTTGTGGTACGAACGGCAAGCTCGTTGGTCGATTTCATTTTAGAATGTTTAGCCTCTTCAGGGATGAATTTTTATAATAGGGAACAATCTGTTTAGTTTGTATCTTTTTCTATTTATCATCTATTTCACTTTATTCGATCACGGTTTTTTTCCGTATAACCGAGGGATTCTGTAGTAAATAGTTTTTCAACTGATTCTCATTTTCTTTATTCTTAGAATAATCACAATCAATCTGCATACAACAACAATAATAATTGTAATAATAACAACAATAATAGTTATAATTAATCATAAACGTACACATACGTAGCCGTGTCCCTGAAGAAGTTAAGACGTATTTAGAATGTTTAGGAACAATTAATATAAAAATCACGATAATTGTAATAAGATGATTATGTGGATATTATAATGTGAAAGAAAATATTTATGTAAATTGATAATGGCGATATAAAAATTATAATATGACAAAGACGATGTAAGAAAAATATGCGTCAAGAATAGTATAAAAATCGCAATAAATGCAATTACGATAATACTGTAAAAGTCGTAATGATAAACTGTTAGTAAGAAGATCTTACCAAATTAATAAACTACACCTGTTAAGGGATGTTTCACGCTACGAACAACAAAGCTTGTTAGTTAATTGAATTACAGAATATTTAATAGCCTCGAAAACACAATTTTGTACTAATGGATAATTAACGTGTCTAAACGAACTAGTGCAGAGATATATTTAAAAATATAGATAAATAAAATTTCGGTTACCTTAGAATTCTTTATTTACCTAATAGTTACCTTTCCCTTCAAACCCTCTGCATTCTATACCTTCATCATTAATAAATAAATAAACAAACAATCGTGATATGATTTTGTGAAAACTCTAATTTTCACAAAACCGGTTTGCATAAACGTCTACAATCTATGAATTGGCATAATCGTATTTGCCTAAAACGCCTTGTTGTTGCTGATCGGCCAATTAGAATTGTTTATTGTCGCCAATTGCGGCCGGCGGTCACCGGAAACGGGTTCGTGGACAGCGTTTGGCAGATCGCCAGCAAGGATTACGTGCCGACACTTTTTTCCTTGTAGTATGTAATTAAAAAGGAATTAATTAGGAGGCAAAAAGTGGCCTCCCGACCGGGAAGAGCAGCGAGATATCTGCGCCGGCAGTCACGAATTTGATGGCAGCGGTACACACGGGACGGGCGTAGGTGGACGTCCTTGATCTTAAGATAGCGATCAGGACCTCGCCACTGGTTGTAGTCCTGTTGTTCGACGATCTACCCTAAGCGCCGCGGCTTGATTGGGCCGTGACGATGACTTTAAATCGTATCGATGACCTTACGGGGTCACTGGAGTAGGATTAGACGTTCGAGACAAGCTCTCTCTCTCTCACTCTCTTATCCGAACACGTCCTCAGTTACTTGTTCCCCCGTAATTGGAATAAAGTAGACATTGACGGAATAAACAAAAAAGATCTTTCACTCTTTGGGGCACCATGGGATTAAAAATGTCCCACCTTTTATATATTAATGACCCATCTCGTAATATTGCAAAAGCCTCATGGGCTCAGGTTTATATTTAACCTTCATTACGTAAAACAATCGGTAATATCATTGACGAATGTTATGAATATTGTCCTTTGTGCTAGTAAGTTTCAAAATGTCATTGAAGACTCATCAATTGTTGCAAGCGGATGTTTTGTTCATCTTTCGGAAAAAGATGTGTTTTAACAAGTATTATTCACGAACCCATGTGGCACGGAGGCACTGTTTAAGAAAATAAGAATTATTATTTTTTCATACTTTTGTATTATGCGACTCGTTTGTCAATAAATATATATATATATATATCGATTTCGTTCAATTTAAAATCCAACAAAATTGCTGTGCCTCAAAGAGTTAATACTTTGACTATTCCGTCAACGTTTTTGTGTACGTAGGTGACGGAAGTAAAAATTAATTATATAATAGTCAATATGCATGAGTCGTTTAAATTCAATGTGGTGTTAAGTCAATCTTTTGTTAGGTTTATTCAATGTTATTAAATCATATATGATCTAATATTTTATTTGATCCCTTTTTAGGTTAAATGAGCGTGACTTGCATGAAAGAGCTGCAACACTTATTTATGTTATTCCGTTTTACAGGATATTTAATTTATTCTTCATTTTTTGCAATTAATTTTTCTGACTAATACGACATCTGCTTTCAATGACTCATCTTATGTGTTCATAATAAAATAGTAAAAATATTATACCTCTTTTATTGGGCCTATTTCAAACCAAGACAGAAGCAATCGAGTGGAATAGCAATAACATAATAGCTTTCTGAATACGTATAAATAAATAAATATACGCAGAGCAATCGATCTATCGAACTATTGAACTAGCGAACTATGGAAATATCGAACTATCGAATTATCAAATCATAGAACTATGGAAGCATCAAAGTATCGAACTAATGAACTATCAAAGTAACGAAGTAACGAACTATGGAACTAGTTGTCGTAAAAGATTTGATGGTTGTTTAACTTGGAAATATAATAGCCTTTATTTCTAATTATTAATAATATCTATATCTATATCTATATCTATATCTATATATATGGTTTGGTTTAGTATGAACTCTTCAAGACTTCGCGTTTGCTCGTCTCAAAATACTGGGAGAGAGTGTGTCACGTCCTCGAAACCGCTAGCACGTTCCCCATACCACCCCGTTGCGTCAGCGAGCCTAACTTCCAGGAACCATCCAGCCTATCAGTTTTCCACGAAGTTATCTAGATCTCCAGTGCAGGGGAACGCCTTCATAAATATACGTTCCATATAGTCAATTATTGAATTATCGAACCATACAACCACCGGATCGATTATCGAATTATTGAACTAACGAACTATCCAAGTAACGAACTATGGAACTACTCAACTATCGAATTATCGAACTATAGAATCACCGGAGTATCAAACTATTGAATTATCGAACTATCGAACTAACTATGGAACCACTCATCTATCGAATTAACAAACTATAGAATCACTGGAGTATCGGAGTATCGAATTACCGAATTATTCATCCATCGAACTGGCGAACTATAGAGTATCGAAATATCAAAGTATCAAATTATTGAACTACTGAATTATCATTTAAGATAATCATCATTGTATCATTTAAGATAATCATCGATAATCAGACGAGTGTTCAACCGATTCGAAGTGTGTATCCGCGGCGGCACGCGTTTCGTAGCACAGCGTTTTGCTCGCGACCGATCGATCAGCGGGCAATAATGCGAGCCTCGATCGGATATCTTGAGCACCGTGACTCGAATCCTAATCCCGCGGCTGGTTACCAGTACCGAAGGGTCGACGGGAAGATTAGTTGCCCGAGTGGCACATAATATGCGCGCGATAAAGAACGAACGAGCAGATGGTATCCACATTCCGGCGCCCCGGCCCCGGCCGCCTCGTTTGCAGCCACCTTGCGCGATTTTGTATTCAGACGTACAACACTGTCCCGCACTTTCGTTGCCCCGGTTGATAAATGCTGGATCGCGTGCCGACCGGGATTTATGGCACGCGGAATCGGCCGCCAGATCTATCGATCGAGCGCCGCGCGCCGCGCGCAGGGTCGCGGGAACAGATTAAAAATGCTGCTGGGTCCGACTCGAATGGACCTTCCCCCGAGATGGATTCCTGCCATGGATCGGCGGGGATAAAGGGTACGGTGATCCATGCGTAGCAGGAAAGGCTCGTAATTATAACAAGATATAATGCATAGAAGATGGAGCGCGATATGAAATGTATCTAAGAAATCTCTCACTAGTAAAGCTATTTGGCATTTTCGGGTATGTAGCGATACTTAAAAATATTGTTTTTATACCTTGCAATGAAATTACTTTTAATTATCGAGGGTGCAAATGAAAGCTGAAAGTACACAGTTTGCGGCGAATTCAGTTCCGTTCGTAAAATTTTGTAATTCTATTTTGGTGATCGTGATGTTTATGCGTTGCGTTACAGCGTCGGCTATACGTTGCGGACGATTAAATAAACGCTACCCTCGCGCGGCAATTCGATGCGTTAAGGATATGGTTTAGGGTGAACTGATTTATGAACAATTACACAAATGTCGGACGATTCTAGAGTGGTTTCAAAATGTAAAAAAGTAAGCAACCTCCATTTCTTCAGGATGCCGTCATAGTTGAAGCGGGAGGGAGGCGGGGGGGGGGGGGGGGGGGGGGGTGGTGCAGCCGCTTTCCTACTGGCCCTTTAGAACAACGAATGTAAAAATGATGGTTCGATTGTCGCGAAAGTAAAACTCCGAGCCTACCGAACCCAAATGGTCAGTGAACCGAAATTATTAAAGTTTGTGGCCACATTTGGAAACAATCGCTGAAAAACGGAGGATTTCTAGCGAGCTGTCACAAACTAGCCGGGCCACCTCGTAAACACAAATTCGTTTATGACCAGCGACGCGACACGTAAAGTTTCCATGAATAAAATCGAAGTGTACATGATTTAAGGGTAGATCGATAATTTGAAATATCTTTTCTGTACTTGTTTTCTCACGATCGTCTTCATACTCGATGGTATAAATGGAAGCCAGAAGAATCTGCTTTCAGACAGACTCATTGCTACCAATCAAATATTGCGATTTCAACTTCAAAATAACAAAAGTCGTCGACATCACCACGAAATATTCATTCGTTCAATTCAAAGTGGCGTCGCTTCGAATCAACGTATCCATAATTTTCAGTAAAATGGTTTTTAACTTTCGACAGCGTCAACGAAAGTTGAGAGAGCGTACTTTAATCTAAGTTTATGAACGTTCATAAAATGGCACGGTTTTGTTTCGAGAATCATAAAATATCGTCGAGTAACACCGGCAAATACTATGCAGTAGGAATATGCAAGCAGCATGCGTCAAATGATTTTATCGACATTTTACCATCGAAAATGATTAATATGCGAATAAATTTTACGTAGAATGAATCAGTGTATTCTCTTAAATAGAACAATATATTTGTTCGTCAGCGTCATAAACTTTGAAACATGTTTAAACAATGTTTAAATAGATCAAGACTCCATTCACCCGCTAACTTTCTCGGAGACCATAAAAGTTTCAATTTATTGGACGGTATAACAGTGACGGCAGCAATCAGAAACTATTAACGTTGCTATTGCATGCAACATCGTGTTGACAAATGATACAGGAGATAATGTATAAATAAAGGCTGTACAGCTTCTGTATTATTTTCAGCCGACACACCTCCGTTAAGATTTCCATCGATCGGCCCTGATTGATCCCTGAACAAGAAGGCATTCACCGCGACAATTTTTTTCGACGGTAAACAAACGACAAGGGTAATACTTTGCGTAGAATGTTGCCAAGATTATACGGTTGCAAGCCGTATGATTGATTGCTGCGGTCAAAGTAGTCGTTGCGAAGCATTCCGACCGCGCACCTTCATAAATATTTATAATTGTAGCTTATCGCACGAATTCCACGAAGATTTCTGTCCGCTACTGAAAATAAAAACTTTCGTTGAATGCGCGCGGATAAATGGTGGCACTTTGACTTTTGACATTCGAGATTTACATTGAATCTTGAAAAATGGCTCCTGTTAACATTACGGATTACAGCGTCGAGAAAAATTTATCGAAGAAAACGTTGGAGGCGCGATTTATATCGTTAATTGGAGTCGATTAGGTAATGAAAGAGTTTGTGATAGATTTGTAATGATAGTTTGTTTATTTTTCAATAGATGTTCTCCGGGTTTACGATAATAACAGGGGGTACGACGAAGTAATTTAATTAATATTAATTCATTTGCTGTGAGCAGAATCTCTGTGATGAGTTAGTTCTAAATATGAAATGAAGATTTAGCTTTGTGCACTTTGTATTTGGAGAATTTTCTAGTTCACAAATGTTTTATTTAGTGAACTTGCAGTCAATATTGAAAATTTCAGCATTGATAATTATCAAGTATTCAACGTTGCAAAATTTCGAGAATTTTCAACGCACAGAATTTTGGAGTTTTCAACTTTGTAAGCTTTGAAGTTTAAAAATCAAGTTCAAGAATTTTTGTTCAGAGTAGTGACAAGTTTGAGAATTTTTAAGTTTCAAAATTTTCAACATTGTGAACTTTCAAGATTAAATAATTTGGAAATTTTCAAGATTAATAATTTGAGAATTTCCAAGTTTAAGAATTTTATGTTTAGAAAATTGTTTACTTTGAGAATCTTTAACGTTAATGTTTAACTTTGTGACTTTCCAAGTTAAAAGTTTCTACGTAGAGTATTGACAACTTTGAGATTCTTCAAGTTCGGCAATTTTTTACTCACGGTATTTATGATTTTGAGAATTTTTAAATTATGGAATTTTCAAATTTGATATTTTAAGCTGTAACCTCTACAACTGTGCGAATATTTACACGAAACTAACATAATTATTTATAAAAATCGGAGATTGTTTCGAAGTGATTGCATCCTCCGAAGTACACACATCCGTTTTCATCAAGGATTATGCTGCTTTGCGAGCCAGGCTAGGTTGATACAAAATGGCGTCAATTGCTCAAGAATGTGGTCGGAATCGCAATTATGTTAAAATATTCGCGCTCCTACATAGTTGTTGACCGATTGAAGTAACCTTATCCGTCTGTCCAATATGCATATCTGGTTTGCTACCTTTACGTCAAAGCTTCCCGTGCGCGTATCAGCATAATAAATATCGAAACGGGCGAAAGAGTTCAGCGACAAGTGTACTCACGCATGACACGACAAAATCAAAGTTTCCCGTATGAAAACAGGTAAGGGGACAGTTTCTGTGCGTTTGAAACATGACTGGATATCGATCTTGTTTAATCAACATTGCTGGACGATGCCAAGCATTTTGGCAAGATTTAAATAACAATCGCTTGAATGATTGATTATATAATTATGCGAACACTTAATCATTTTAGTTATGTGGACAGATGTATGGGAAACGTGTCTGATAAATCGAGATGATTTATTAAACGCCATGCAGCGTGTTGGGCATTTTGATGATTTTATGTAAAATCGCTTACCTTTTGCAAGTGCAAGGTGTTACATGGTATATTAGGGGAGATTTGCTTTGATTGATGAAATAGAGCTATCTTTCTCGTTCTCTCTCTCTCTCTTTTCCTTTCCCTTTCTCTCTCTCAAAGATGACAGTTTAGCTATATTTATTGAATAATCAATAGCTATATATTTATTAGTATATTATTAATCCTTCTTGCAATCAAGATTATTTCAACTCTAAAATGAGGACATTTATTTGAAACTTATAATATTTCTATATGGCATGATTGTTTAGTTGATACACATGCAATTTAATCTCTACGCTTATAAAAGACTATTGTTTAGCAATTTATCGAATACAGACAACTTTAATAATGTGCAATGTATGGTAATATATTTAACATTTGGGAAGGTTTAAGTCACCGTTTTACTCCCTTTGATTTTATATATTAATTACAGCTGTGTTAAGGTTAGAAATTTTCTGTACCTTCGTTAACGATTCATTTAAAATTGAAATTTCTGTTATTATTATCAGTAGCTTTGTTCAAGACGAAGAATTGGAGTATATGGAAAGAAGTATACGGACAATTGCGGATATTAATTAATATCGAATTATATAATTATCGAACTATGTATTTCAGTAATGTTTTAGAGACAATGAATCGATTTGTGTAACACAATACACAGTTACGTTAAATAATTGCTACGTTAATGTGTTTTTGTTGAATAAAAAAACCTTTTATTAATACTTAGTTATTTTAATTTATTAGAATCTGTGTACTGACCAATTTTTATTGCGAACATTTTTTATTATAAATTATTGTGTAGTCGGAACGTTGAATAAAAGAATATGTAGTAATGCATGTCTTAACATAATAAATAAATTGGTAACATATTCTAACACAATACCATTGTTTAAGATATTTCGATTTGCCACGAATTTGCGCTACTAAAATATGCAATTGAGAAGACTTGGTAAAATCATGTAGAGGAAAGTTCAAGAAATAGTTTTTTTATGAAATCCCAAGACATGTTTTACCTTTTTTTGAGAAAAGTTAGTTTAAAATTTGTCGAACATATACGTTATACAGGTTAGGTTCTCCATGGATGTGTAACTTCGAGACAGCAAAATAAAACAATACAATAAATAATTAAACCATATAACAATCAAAACGACAAGTGTTTAATGCAATAAAATCACTGTCCATATTAACGTGTTTTCTGCTTATTGACGGTCATTTTTTTGTTTTTGTTTTTTCTAATTGTTTATGTAAGAATAAAGACTCTAGATTACGAATATGTTATATAAAAAAAATAAAAAAATAATTCTCCCACTTTTTTGTATTGCTCGAATTATCATGCGACGCATCGAGCAGGCACGCACCGATTGGATATTTTGCGAAAGGTGAATTGTAAAAAGTAATGCGTAGAAAATAAATTGACAAACTGTGAGAAACCATTTTATATTCTATCATTTCTATTAAATTCAATTATGTTACGAACGAATTCCTGCACGGATAAATTCGTATTCGAATGAGTTCTTATTTTAATAAATTCTTATTCGACCGAAATCTCATTCAGATCAATTTTTATTGGACTGCATATTTATTCGACGCTGTCGAATAAACTTTTATCCGCTGATCTTCATATCTTATCCGTCATCAGAGTAAAAGCTTGTCCCACTCCGCTTTCCAAAAGATCTTATACATACGATAACAGGTGTCAAAGTTGACAATCGGAAAAATCGGAATAACGTATGCACCGATACGAAGATTGATAAAAGAGCGGAAAGCATAGATCGTGGGGTGGAGCAAGGAACGCGTGAACCGTCAAGTATGGTTCTATGCTTCCCGCGGTCACATACGTATACGTATACGTTATATTCACGGCATCTGGCCGGCCGATTGAAATATTCGGAATTGTAAAACATTGTTGGCGATTAACGTTCGGACTGACTCGTTCGGATACACGTGCAGGTAACCCGGTGTCGATGCCGCACCTAAGGCGGTTTCTCATTACCGCTAGAAAGATATCGCATGCGCCTCCACGATCGCGGCGAAACTTTATTTCAGCCCGGAGCAACGGGCGAGGATCGCGATAAATTCTCGGATTAATCGCGCCGAGCGGAATATCCACTTTGAATCATGACGTTGTCTCGCCTCCTTCTGGATCAAACTGCGCTTCGGGTATCGGGTCTCGCCACCGGTATCGCGTCGGTAACGTTTTACTTCGCTAAGCAAAGACAAATCGCGAATACAAACGTCCAGCCTGCAAACGACTTTTTCCTACTTTGAACTGCGCTGTCTGTTTTCGAATGCAAACGCGGCGGAGCCACTGCTATCCGAATGTTCTACCATCCGGAGGTAGCGTTGTCTAAACGCTCTATTATCCGAACAGTGAACTCACAGACCCGAGTACTCTGCTATCAAAACCAATTCAGGCGTAACGTTGGACGCGCGAGCATCCTTCCAGCAGTCTCTTATCTTTCGTATCGAGGCAGCCCGTAGTCGACGTTGTACGCCTTGATAACGTGCGCATAATGGCGTCTCGAAGAGAAAACGCGCGGTACTGAGCGTCGATACGGAATCGGAGATACTCCAGAAGCTAGGAAACGACGGAAGCGAGGAAAAAATTACAAAAATGTGTAATATTGACAGAGCTGCGATCAACGACATCGAGAAACAAAAACGCGAAGTCGATAATTTATCGGTCGATTCGGCGAGTGAAAGTTTCACGAAAAATAAAGACTTCGGCTCTGCTGTGCATCCATGGTTTCTACGAGAGTCAGGCATTGCTGGCATTATTTCGAATAAATATTTATCTAGAATAACTGTTCGAACGAATTAGTTTCAGTCAAATATTTTGTTCGTATAACAATTATTTGTTAGTCGTAACAAATTGTTCTGTGTATTTATTCGTAACAAATTGTTCCATGTATTTATTCGTAATAAGTTATATCAATTTATTGGAAACAAATTATTCTAACTGTCTTTTCGAATAGTTCTTTGTTTTTATTTGAATAAATTATTTGAATAGAGATTGTAAACTGATTAATGCCAACAATTGCTAACTCTTTTTTTTCGCCTAATTTTTTAATTATGTGTTCTAGATGTGTTTGTTTAAAACAAATATCTTCATTTTAGAGGTCATGTAACAATCTGCACTCTTTACAAACAAAAGATCTTACATAATTCATCACTCGTCAAATTTTCAAAAATATTTTCCCGGAAAAATAACATAAATGATTCATTAATCATTTCAGCGTTTCTTTTTCAAATTCTGTAATTTTACGTTCGGTTGAGCAGCGTCGATTAAACAAGGTTGATATTCTGCGCAGGAGTGTCGATGATGCATGGAAATTGCATCGAAGAAACTGGATTGTCCACATGCAAATTTTCACGCCGGAAACTTTGATTTTATTATGTCATGCGTGGTTACACCTGTCGTTGAAATATCTTCGATATTTTCGACATGCGGCATGTTAAATTCGAATTATACAATACATTGCGGTAGAATAAAACTTTTATAATACAAGCGGATACTACCAGTGGCTGTCTTCTATAAATGATACGATAAACAATAAAGAATAATACGCAACGATAAACAATAGTAATCAACAATTAAAAGTAATGGAAAATGATGGTAAACAATGACAAACGATGATAAACGATGAGACATCAAAAAGAAACAGTCAAAAGTAATGGAAAAACTTGGAAATAAATGAAAGACAATGAAAACGAACGTAAAATAGTGAGGAATGATAGAAAGCGACCAGAAACGATGACACATAATGACGCACAATAGAAAGGAATAAAAAGCAATGAAGGATGATAAAAAATCGATTAATGGAAGATAGTAAGCAATGAGAGACGAGGTAGACTGGCGCAAGGCGGCCAAACTAGGCGGCTCTGCTTATTGTCTCTTTCGCTTTGCGCCAGCCAAGCTCGCCTCTCATTGGTCAGTGTTTTTCATTAATAACTAATAAACGAAGTCGTGGATTGTATTTTCGCTAAGAAAAAAGTTGCTTTAAATAACCTTAGGATCACCTTATTCTCGATCTTGAATAATTTTTTAGACATCTTGTACATTATACTATATACCAGGCAACTAATTTGTTTTTTATAGTAATTATAATTTTTTATTTTCACGTATGAAGTTTAACAGCATACTGTAATTATTTTCTTAATAAACTGTGTCTTACTATGATAATAATAATATTATATATTATATTAATAATATTATAAGGAATAAATAATAACCCCGGGGCACTTGATGTGACCGCGGGGGAACATGATTTGATTAAAATGAACGAATTTATATTAGACGAAACATCTTCTTAACCCTTTGCACTACGATTGCTTTAATAATCCTTGTTCTTAATAATTTCCTTGACAACACGAGACTAGTTTTCTTTCCCAATCCTCTTCATTTACTTTCATTTCCAGATTTTATCGACAGAAGATTTGAATCTTATTTCGATTTATAAGAAATGGTAGACAGTCATAGTTAAATAGTCAAATCATACACGAAATGTTCGTCGCGAGTCTGACTCGTTATTATAGCGCAAAGGGGTTAACCATTTGCGGTCGAGTGGCGACTCCGAGGCGCCGCTAAAAATGATCACGCCACGTTTCGAAATAATTATTATTAATATTTACTTATATTTAGGAAATTGTTCAGAACTGTTACCTGTTGCACGATTCGATAACAGACAAAATGCTCCGGGTTGTATACAAGGGAAACGCTCTATCAGTCTGAACAAATATTTTCAATTTCCAGTTCAAATGGCTCCGACTGCAATGGGTTGATAACAACATTTTGGTTGATTTCGAGCCACAGCCAGAAAAGGCTGCCGACGCCTGTTCTATACTGTATACAGATATACTATACACTGTTATACAGGTGGTTGCGGCTAGAAACTGGTAGTGGTTATGACAGGAAGTCGTTACGAGATACCGGTATCCGAGTTAAATCGATGCACGCGAGGTGCTTTCGAAACTCACTCGCTCCTCCCACTAACAGAATAACTAATAATGCGAAAGTAATAGCAACTGTTCGCAGGAAAGCCGTAAGAAAGCAATTCCATGTGATCTCCGCTCGCGAAAGAGGAATTCGTCGTTTCTTCGATCGCGCGTTTTGCTATGCCGGATTCGAACTGTTCGCGCGTCCTTTAATATGACTCTCTTATGGTCTCTGGCAATTATATGTAGTTGTTCCAGTTATCGCGCTAGAAATGTTTGCTCGGCCCTTGCGATACAAGTTTCTTTGAAAATATTAGAAGACGATGATGAAATTCTGTGGTGATATTTATGCATTCTGTTGCAAGGAGGGGACATCATTCTTTGATTCCAGGGTGATTTGAATCGTCAAGAGAATTTATTATGGAACTGTTTTTTACAGAAATTGCCGTGTGTCGAATTATTTTTTCTGTGGACGATTCTTGAATTTTGTTAATTTAATGTCATTAAATCCCCGATTTATGGAGGGATATCCCTCTCTCGCATGGTTTGTGTAAGATAGCATGCTAGAATAAAAATATTTTGTAGGGCTGGAAGCCAGAGAATTGATACGTATTATAGCTATTTATTTATACTTATTGTATAAGATAGATAAATAAGATTTTTTTTTAACAAAGTAGAAGGAGGCGAAAGATTGACGATTTTTAACTACACTTTTGATTTCTAAGCGTAAATATTTTATTGAGAGAAATACTAGAAGATATGAGAGAGACTAAGTAAATTCCTACCCTATTTTTTTGATGGTACCATAATTGGTTAAATATCGACAAATTTCGACTAAAGTTGTAATGATCCTCAATTTTTAGTCGACGGCATGTGAAACAATATTTGATGTCTGGTATAAAATTTTCATTAGGAAAATAAAATACTTATAAGTAATTAAATATACTGGATTTACTACTTTCAAATGAACATAAGTATATTGCTATTCTACTTTTTGATCATGTCGTAATAGTTTAAACGATTGATTGCCTGTAGATAAATATGTATTGACTACGTACTTTTAAATACAAACACTAATTATAATAAACCCTTAGCGAATTAAAAAATAGAGGAACGATTTTTTCAAATGAGCTAAAACATATTACTGTACGACACTTTTTAACAAAGTTTCGACACGTTACAGTTATTAACAATTGAGAATAAAGTTGTTTCAGACCGAGAAAAGTAAGAATTCTTAAGGAGGCAACTGAGCGAGGCAATTATTTCTACATTGCTGCTGATCAAAATTGCAGTTCAAGAAGTTGTAAATGATGTACTGCTGTCATCCGGTTATCTAAATTCTGCTGTTGTTTAACGTTGCGCTTTAACAAGTTGGAAATGTTGCAATACTACACTTCAGTTGTTTAATAAGTTAAAAATGGTAAATTGTTGTTTTGCAATTACGCAAATCTGGATGCTGTTTAAAGTTGTACTTTAAATAATTGAAAATGGTGCCTTGCAGTCGTCTAATTGTTTAACTTCTGTTACCGTATTAAGTTATACTCGATGGCGTGTTATTATGTTTCAATTATTTGAATTTTGACACCGTATTAAATTCAACTTTAATGAGTTAAAAATGTTACCGTACCAAGGTTATATTTGTATAATATTGTATATTATATGCAATGTTATACTTAAATCATATAAATTACATTACCGTCTTGAATTGTATTTTACGAAGAGGAAAATGGTGCAATATTCTATTTCAATTATATAATTATGTTACTGTTTCAAAATTCTGCTTCACCATATTGAAAATGGCGCAATGTTATACTTCAGTCATATAAATTACTTCACCGTTTTACATTGTACTTTATCGAGTTAGAAACGGCGTCTTGTCATACTTGAATTACATAATTATGTCGCTATTTCAAAATTTTACACCGCCAAGTTGAAAATGGTGCAACGTCATACGTCAGTCCTATAAATTACGTCACCGTTTTAAAATTGCACTTCGTCAAGCTGAAAATGGCAGTTCGCTGGCCGCCGGTTACTGAAACTCTGTTACCGTTTTAAATGGCCGCTACTCATTCTTGTCACAAGTGCCATGGAAACCTTAATCTACTAATTAGTCAAAACAATTCTGCAGCACTTTCTAAAGCCAGGTCACCGTATATTCGGTTCGGTCAGTTATCCGATCCCGCTGACTGTACCGCCGCGAAAGAGGAATGAGCGCAGGATCAAGCGCGAACGTGCATTCCTTTCTGGTTGCAGCACGAAAGTAAAATATCGGATGAATGTTGACCGTGTGCCACGCGGCCGCAGCCGGAAAAATAACCAGCGAGAAAAAGGAGCGTCCCGGGCCGCGCGCCGGTTCATTAAGCATGACATATTGCCTGATAACCTTTCCCGCGCTTTAATTAATAATTTAGCGTTAATTTGTTAGTTTCAATCATGACGTTCGTACGCGTCGGTCGCGCGGTGCCCGGGATACGTCGGCGCGACCCACCGTCGGGCCACCGGTTTCTGTATAAATCGCCCCGATCTTTTTTTCCCGGCTCGGTGTTTCTTAATCACCCGTTACACGACGTCAAAGTAAACTCATTGCCGCGCGGCGACGGCGCTAACTGGCCCGGGGCCGCCTCGGCCAATTAGAGTGCCCAACAAATTACAAGGCGACGCATATATAATCGCTAATTAAAATATCCCGCGTAGAAAAGAAAAACGCGTCGTTAATGAGTCCAGCTTCTCCGGAGAAATATTATATCCACTCCGTTGGATCTCGCTACCGGTGGACTAGTATTATTTTTAATAAAATCTCGTAACGGAGCGAAACCGACTCGTCTCAAAACCAAACAGCTACCCTTCCGACTGTGTGTACCGGGTAGAACGATTGAAATCTACTCGGGAGGAGGTGGAATCGTTTTGGAATGTAGTTGTCGTTTTGAAAAATTTTTTAGAACGATTTCGAATGGTTTCAACTGCTGCGTAATTTAATGCAAGTGTTTTCTTTTAATATACAAGGTGGACCACTCAAAATGTTTCCGCGCTAAATATTTTCTCCAATTGTGGTGCCACGAGCAATTTTGTTATATGAAATGTGACTGTTATTAAGGGAGAAATACTATGTAAAAGTAGTTTTCTTTCCGAGATCATTTACTTCGAAGGATTCAAGTTCACCGATATTATGATACGTATAAGTTCATATTTATTTTTATTGCCCTTTTTAATTGACGTTAAAATACGTTCAGACATGTGCTATGGCCCTGAAATAGAAATAATTCATTACAAAAAAGTACTCTGCTGTTCGTGAAGGAATATCACTAATTTAGGAGATGTTATAATACAAATGACGAGAATGAAACCATTTTTAAATTTCAATATAGTCATAAACTAATCGTTCTATCTTGTAACTGACTTAAGACTGTTTTGTAGCGAACGAATTAAACCCGTAAACAAATAAATGAGAATATAAAATGTCAGCAACAAAGTCACTAAAAGATCTACCAGGACGTCGACAATTCTCCATTCGAAGACAATATAACCTTTTACGGAAACGTTCCCCGCAACGATCTACATTACAAATAAATATTTCACGTCGAATTTTGAATTATTCCCTCCGGTTGGAAATAATTAATTTAGCTGAGAGCGGTAATTGAGGATCTGCATGGTTTCCGCAGACGCCCAGCCGAGGTAGGATTTCGACGGACATCGTCCCGGAGATCGATTAGAATCCTGTTCCGTGCATTCTGCAGCGCGTGCATTCTGCAGCGCGTGCACTCGCAGGAACGATCCGCAGTGATTCAATTACGGAGGGACCGTGCTTGCAAGAAGCCACCACCGGTTATGCGAGCACGCCGCGCGCGCTCTCCGGTATACAGAAGGCGCAACGCGAAAAATTATGATGAACGATCGTCTCTAGATTACCCGTTCAGTATTTTAATGAATCGGCCAATGCATTTAAATGGGCTTGAAAAAGGCCGGACGATGTTTATGCGACTACCATCTGAAACTTATACGCGACATCCAACAGAAACGCAGCTGCAGCTGGTTTTGCATGCACGACGCTGCTTCTCAGCCCCAGTTAGAGACGGACAATGTCGTAAACTATATTTCGCATAATTCGCGCGATTCCTTTGACGCGATCATTAACGTGCGGCCGTGTACACGACGATGCGCTATTATAAACATTACGTATACATGTTCGCTCGAATGAAACATTTTATTATATATTACGTGCGTTACAACGAATGTTATACATATGTATTCTCTTGACCGCGATACCGTTCACGCACATTAGAATGAATGTTGTGCATATGTGCCTCATAATAATTATATACGTATACACATTCTATCGAATGAAACATTTTTTTATACATATTATATGCATTATAATAAATGTTATATACAATATCGATACGCTACGCATAATAAAAATTACACGTATGCATTCATATGATAAACATTATGTATATGTGTATATCATAGTGAACACTATTTATGTGTGTAAATTATAATATGAAGATTGTGTATATATAAATTATAATGAACATTATCTATACAGACCTTACAATGAACATTGTACGTATACATCATAACAGACATTATACGTATAAATTATGAAGAATATTATACATATACAGGGTGTTTATAAATTATACATACTCCGGGAAATGGGGGGGGGGGGGGGTCCTGAGGTTATTTCAAGTAACCTTTTCCTTTGGCGAAATGCAATCAGCGGCTTTGTTAACGAGTTATTAACGAATAAAGTTGGCTGCGCACGGACGATTTTTCGTGCTGTTGCGCATGCGAGCCAGCCGGCTGAAGCCCGTCTCGCTGACAGGAGAGACGGCCGTGTATCGCCTCTGAGGAGCCGCGTTCGATCATCGAACAAGAATTTCATAAATTTCTTATTAATTTCAAAAATTTCACAAATATTACTAATGAAAAACTTACCAATTCAGTTGTAAATGTTGTAATCCACGTATGTAATCCACTTATGTAGAACGGCAGAGATTACACTAACTTCCACTTTCACTGCACTATTATTCCACACTGATCACGAATTATTCAACAATTGACACATGTCTGAAGTTTCCAACGTTATTTTGCGTGGTTCTGAAAAGGGCTGATTAATTTCAAATACGGAGAAGTTATTAAGTAATTTCCAATACTTTTTAATGAACGGTGAAGTTATAGGGACGAAATCTCGAACGAAACTGACCTTCTCCACGAATTTGTTCACACAGACTGTGTCGATTGTCATAGCAACGGACATTAGGTTTTAAAGAAATTTCAGATTGATTTGATTGCGAAATTGTCGTATACAGATCATCTGTATCGTTCATCATATATTGTAAGAGATCCATGCCCTATCCTCCGAGCATGGAGTGGATTAACAACTAAATGTGTGAATTTCATATTATTAACATTTTTCACATTTCTCAAACAATGAGGGAAAAGTCTGTGACGGTGAAAATTACGACACGTAATGGTTATTGAGGAAGGCGGTAATGAAATTAACATGCTTCTGGTTGCCAGATGTAGAAAAAGCCTTCTTCTCAAAAATAACCTTCCTCGCGTCCGTGTCATAAACCCCATCGGCAGAAACTCCATTTTAAAATGCACGCTCGCCTCTCGTTGGCCACTATTTTTCGATAATGACTCATCAAAAAAACCGCGGATTGCATTTTCGCTACTGAAAAAGTTACTCCAAATGACTTTAGGAATCTCTCATTTCCCGGAGTTACAATAATATATATGTATATATATATTCATTCATTATAGAGAACATTAAAGCTACACTAAATGTTCTCTTGTTTAATAAATGGTGTGCCAATTAAATCACGATTCGTTCACGTACGTACCAATCCCCGAGTAACGTGGCATTTGTGGAACGAGTTCTATGAAAGCTACTTTAGAACGCAGTGATTCCTCTATTATCGGAACCAGTAGGTACGCAGTGTTTATTTATTTCCTGGAAGTAGCTTGCATCGCAAGATAATCGTCGATCAGCGAGCATATCAACAGCTGTAATCACTTGGCCGTACACTGTATAGAAAGTTGTACGCAAACTTCGCGTTCCTGGAAGCGGGTAGTCGCTCATTCTTGTTGCGAATGCGGCGTAATCATGCCAGAAGCATAATCACAGGCTCTCGTATAGCTAACAAAGATGCGTCGCTTTTGGGTGTTTCCACTGCCGGATATGCTGCCGGAGAATATATATGAACTGAGCGTCCGTTTGTGTAATCACTCCGTCATTGAATATATTACAACATTGCTACATCACTCTGGTATTTATGAATATTTTTATTTGCCATCTTATCCGAAGGTGTAGAACTCTACAGAACGTGGACTGGCAATTGATCATTAATTCCGTATTATTACAAAATAGTTTATAAATTGTCAACTATTAACCGGTTGGCTGTTGCAGTCTCTTTTAAAGGTGTATTAGTGATTGTAATTATACTGTATATGTACGATTTTCCTTATATCTTTTTTAAGTATAACACATTTATAAAATATATAATTTGATAATTAAAACATATGATAATTAAACATCAAATTATGTTAATTATGTTATTAATCTTAATTATATTAATCTTAATACAAAGTATGATATCTCTCTTAATTAATTAGTTGTTTTTGACGAGTATACTTGTCATGAAGACATAGTGAAATTTAATTGCTATAATCATTCTTCCTGTTAATGTGACAGCTTGAATTATATGAAGAAAACATTCGATAATTATATAAAATATTAACCAAAAGAATAATTGCATTAGTCAAGTGCACGTAATACGAACTTACAAAAACTATTAATTATCTATTTGTTATCAAATGAGTTACCTTTTCGTCCGTTTCACTATGTACATTTACATATTTTTTATACAAAATCGTCCTTTGCGGGAAAGAACTAAAATAAACGATGTTTAACATTTCAACAATTTAATTTAAATCAGTTCACGCGTGAATGTCTATGCAATTACTGTAGAAAAATTTAATTATTTTTCTTAAGTTCATTTGCCAGCAATTTAATTTATTTTAATCCATGTGCGAATGTCTATACCATTGATTAAGCGAGAGACAATCATAGCAATCATATTTTCCTCATTAAGTACTATTATTGTTTCCTAAAATGTTTATTGCATACCGACCGCAATTATTTACTGGTCAAATATATGGTTCAGTGATCAAATTTATTGTTTGCTGACCAAATTTATTACACACTAACTAAACTTATCTTAACGATAAATGTAGTTAGTATATAATAAATTAGTTCATAGTTATTTCTTTTAAGTTAATTCACAGAAACGTTATAATTTATCTTGTCTTCCATAACATTTCAGCATAGATTACACTTTAAGACATAATTTAAGATTTTCGAAGATACGACTTACCCTAATATATTTCTAACCTGCTCGATTAATTGCACGGACATTCGCGCGCAGGGCCAAGATAAATGAAATTGTTAGAATAAACGATTTAGAAGCTGCGTATTCGCGTATGCATCGAGCCATATCGAAACAATAGATCTCGCAAGAAACCATAGGCCCCGGCTGTCCGACGCAGTTGTAGCTCGTTAACATACACGCCCTCGGTGATCGCGTTGAAAGCCTTAATTAAAATTTACTCGGTGTCAGGAAATGTCGACGGGATCGATTGACATGTCCCGATCGCGCGGCAATCTGCATAAATGTTTCCGCATCACAGAAACCACTCTTCTGGCGAAGCACCGTGATTACAGATACCGTGCATAGTTACTTTGATATCTGCGATGATCGGGTTTAAGGTGGTTACACCTTGATTCCCGTACGCGGAATTAATACCGCCGGTAATTGTCAATTATTTCCTCCATTATATGCTATTAAGTATTCATTACAACGTGCCCATAAACTCGCTCGTCAATTCACTTTCGGGCATATCCCGGTGAACCCGTCTATCGTCCCATCATCGGTGGAAGGGACACCCTCCGCTCATCCGCTTTTTATTTCATTTTTTGAAACCTGTCGTGTCAACCAGTGAAAAATTCCACCGCCGATGGAACTCGTTCGTTAATGATAGAGTCCAGTTCAGTATACTAAAAATCAGGCTAATTTTATATTTTCTTATTAAGAAAAATCTGCGAAGCAGGTTTCCGGGGTACTTTTCATTTGGATTAGTTAGATAATCAAGAAGTATGAGTATTTATTTTTTTTTTTCAAGTTGGAAAGTCGTAACACAGATGGATGTGAGGAAATGTATGTTGCAACATCGACAGATTTGTATTTATGGAATAATTTATTGGGTTGGTAACTAAGTGATCGTGGATTTTAAATGAGAAGGAAAATTCGATGTTTTTCCTGAGAAATATATAAAATATGATTATAATAAATATATCAAATATAAATTTATTGAATTAGGTAAACCTATCTTGACACTGCTTTTTCTTTCAAGGATTCATTTCTATGTACGGCACATAATTTGTTGTATACTCGCGATGCGTTCTCTTGTCTTTTTGAAAATTATTTAGCAAAATTGCTTTAACGAATTGTCCCCTGACAGATACATAAACCTCATAACTTAAATTAACCTATAAATCCAAGTCTCAAAATTATAATATACATATAATATATTATCAAACGAATAAATATAAAAGGTATTGCAGACTTTTCCTAATGAAAAATCATAAAACTGTACAACATCAAGTTATCCATCAATAAAACATATAAGGTTACCTATATTCCGAGTAAATACGATAATATTTAATGCATATAGACAGTGATGAAGACAATTTTAATTAATTACTATTTAACAAAGAAACCTCAATTTTTGGACAATTGCTTTAGTTGACTAATCAGTGCATTTAATTAATGCAGTTTGTTTAAATATCGCGTTAATTTTCGAAGCGAATTCCTCGAAAGCGATACGAAGTTATCATCGGAGTTAAAGTTTTTGTCTGAGAACGTTTGGAGTCACGATTCCCGGCCGAAAACCGTCGACTCGGCGATCGTTGAGACTCGGCGACCTCGGCAAAAACGAACGATAATAGAGACGATATCAAAATCGTTTCTTTTTCAATTTGAAGCATCTTCAATTAAGTTGAATGAACTTGGGCTCCTTCAAATTTTATAACGAGACAGGTGATTGTTATCTTTAAAAGTGGCCTAACTTCATTCTTGCTAAGAAAACGCATACTAGCCATTATTTTAACAGTAACTATAAACGTAACTCCTTTAAATAGAGTTATTAGTATCATTTAGATATCGGCTCATAGTTATCGATATCGACTCATTAGTATCGTATATTTTGAATTACACTGAAACACAAACTTTAAATATTTAGAATTTCGGTACAAATGGACTTATGCCATTTTAGAAGTACAAAGTCTTCGCGCGTAATACGAATTACTTGGACATTAATTTTCCAGATTAGATTTTCCAGCGTTGCGGTTTCCACGGAGATTCCCAGCCGGAGATTATGCCAGTTGAATTGCAGCCTCACGTTCCGACTTTTAAATCGGCAATGATATACCGATCCGGGATGAGTTAATTAACCGAATCGTTTCCTCCCGCGTGAGCCCGCTATCATCCATCGAGAGATTTCCCGGCTGGAAACTCGAGCCGGCGCGTTTCGTAATCTCGTCGATCGACAATTTTCCATCGAAATCGCTCGTCCGCCATGAAAAAGGTCAACGTGGAAACCGTGGGGGACGATAAACACAGGTGTGTAGCGCAGCGCCGCGCTGCCGGCGAGCCGGGTGCTCGGGTTCAGAAGAGGTGCAGAGCACGTACTACTTACAATTCGAGATAGTTAGACCATAAATTAGTGACTAGCCGAAGCAGCGAGCAATTAGTTCCTTCCGATGCAATATTTCAGCTCGAACGTCTTAATAATCGAGCCTGCGCTTTGAGAAACCGATCGGCTGCGACGAGGGGAATAGACGATTCTGATCGGACGACTCGTTGCTACCCTTTAAAAACCCGCGCTTTAAGGGTTCTCTTTAAGTTATTAATTCGTTCCTTCTTATAACTAGATTGTGGATTTTTTTTACGAAAGGTTGAAACTGTCTGTGATAAATGCAACGTACCAGAAATACATTACGCGGTTGTTTATTTTCCTAATTGTTTGAATAAATTGAAGATAACGCGACGGTAGTTTTATGATTTGCTGCATGATGCTTTGTATTTATGATTAGGATTATAAGATTACATGCAGGATAATAGTGATATTAAAAATTTTATACATGCAGTACACATAGTAGTATAGTGTATAAATCAGTTTTTCTCTTGGTCGGTAGCTTGCCAATCAGTTGTCATGGCAAACAATAATTTGACATCTATTATTGAGATAAAAATGTTAGGTTGTACTGCTGTAAGCTCCAATATTATTATATGATATGTTAAATATTAGATACGATATATTAAAGAAAAATGAAGTTAGTGAAATAGATAAAGTAAATATTGTTTAATGCTAATATTATAGGAATGTAAAAATGTTAGTGGATTTAATTATACTATAGTAACGTAAACGTTTACGTTCAAACCGGTCTGTAAAATGTTAACACGAACGAATTGAAACTATTATGGTAAGCTGTGTAAGGATAATTATACAAAATAAAAATTGTCTGCATTAATTGCGAGGTGCTAGAGATGAAAAGACGTATATTTCTTTCTTTAATTGTGTTAATAAATTGGGAATAATACGATGGTATTTTGAAATTCTTTAAATATTTTCAACATTTTGCATTTGATATACTAATCTTGCGTATTCGTGACAAAAATTAGAAGATCAAACACGGAACAATAGAGATAATGAAACAATTTACAGAGGCGCTGTTGTGTCAGTTTAATCTCATTGAAACAATTAAACAGATTGGATCTTTATGCAAATAAAGTTTTTCTGCATTGATTACACGGTGTAACAGGTTTAGAGATTTATTTGTTTTCTCAATCCCTCATAGTACCATTTTCTTTATAGTTACAATGAGTAGAAATTTTCCGATCGTAACAATTCCTAAGGAGATAAAACAGGTTAATATTTTTTTTATAACAATTATAACAGTTTTTCTAGGAACCTCTGTTGTATCATGCATTTATATGCGTCTTAAATGTATATTGAGTTGGCGAATAACATCGTAGAGTTTTTTTTTCATTTCATAACGATTTACGCAATAATTAACAAAGTGAGTAACTTATTCGAAAGATCTCTTTTAACTCTATAAAACTGTTATATTCGCTTTTTGGAATAAATTAATTTTTCATCACTTTTTAGGCTTAGAAATCGAATATCCTAGAGGCAGAAATCAGCGTTTTCGACATCTTTCTATTCTCATCTTTTAATTGAGATCATTACTCTAAAGATCGACTGATGCGAGGCACATGTCATTGAGGTCAAAGTTACCTTTTCTCAACTTTACGAACCATTTCTGTATAACAGATTTCTAAAATGCTAATTTTCAATCCTAAAAAATCGTGAAATATTAAAATCAGAGCTGAGAGAAATCATTCGAATATCTTACTCACTTCGTTCATTAATGTATAAGTCGTCACCTTAACAACAACAAAGAAATTTACCAATTCATCGTCTTCCTAAAACACACTTCACTCTACAACTTGATATAGCGAACAATTACAGTTCTATATTATACTAATAAACTAATATAGTTGATGCGACGCTAAACCTCTAAATAAAAAGAAAATTGAAGAAAGAGAACAAGAACTCTACATATCGAGCACAAGATCCGACAATAACGTCAGCAGTTCGAACAATCACGAAACAAAGGAAACACTAACAATCTTCGCGTCGTCCGCGGTCCATTCTTCGACTCGGTCAAAGCGTGACGGTCAGAAATCACGTCGCCTAGACAGCATTAATTATTTACAGCGGTGCATTTGTCGCCGTTAGAGAGAACCGTGGGCCTCGGGAAACGGCCTGTGACAAATTTGGTGGACAGTGGGTGCCGGAACGAGCAGAATAATCCGGAATGAGTGCGGCGATTGTCGGGCCGCGTTGCGAATCGCGTATTCCCATAAACCCGAGTGTTTTATAATTACCGGACCGAGCCCAGTCGGTCGATCTCCTTTAACAAAAAAAGAAAAAAAAGAAAAGAAAAGAAAAAAAAATGAAAGAAGGAAAGCCTGCACGGGCTAGGCTTTGATCGCTCGATAAATTGCATTTAAACGCTTTTGTTCGCGGGTAACCGCGAGCATTGTATCCTCTCGGCGAACGGCTCGCGATTGCGCAACCGGCGAAACGGGCACGCAGCTGCGATCCGCGGGCAATTGAAACCGTGCTCGTTAGGCTCGTCCGGCTTTAGCATAGTGCACTCTTTAGTTTTGTCACAGTGCTCCCTTCCGAATCAGATCCACCTACAACTCATGTCCCCCGGTGACATGATTTACGGCGCTTTTAACGGCTACCACGGTGCCCGGGCCGGGGCAGCCGTGATTCAGCGCGGCGTATGCAAAGCGCGCACGCCTCTTTAGGGCCGGCTCTCTCGCGTATTCGCGCGCTGCCGCTGCCGCCGCGTGCTATGTTAATCCGCGAATGATTTACACGAGAAAACATTGCTGTGACGAACGCGACCCGCGTGGGACACGCCGCCGCCGCCGCCACGCCAATTCGAATGGAAATCGAGCCACCGACGAACAACGTTTACGTAAACCAGCCATTCGCGGACCGTCGGGATACGATTCCCGCTTTCCGCGGGCTCCTCGACGCCGGTTAGGCGAACGTGCCTATTATGGAACGCTTTTCACGGGGGGGCCGAGGATTGTCATCGATCCATATACCTCCCGGACATAGAGGTAACACGCTTTTAAATTAACGCGACTTTCATCATTCATCTAGCTGTTGTTTCTACGCAATCAATCATTTTTAAACTATAAATATTTAATCAACTTAATTAAAAAATTTAATCAACTTAATTAAAAAATTTAATCAACTTAATTGAAAAATTTAATCAACATAATTAAAAAATTTAATAAACTTAATTAAAAAATTTGAACCACTTAATTTAAAAATTTCTATAATCAATAATTTATACATATTCAACTGTCTTCTCTCGTTTGAAACTACATTCTCTTTACCATAAACGTTGATTTCCAACTTGTTAATTAACTTTTACACTAACTTTTCAATTCCCAATAAAAGGGTCTCCCGTAATTGGTTGTTAATAAATATTTTCTACAAGAATCTCACGTTAGAAAATACGATTATTTCTAATACGAGAAATATACTGCTCAACAAAATTGTAACATAGATATATTGAGGTTAAAAATTGGCAAATTTTGACCGACGTTAACTCCTCGAAAAGTCATCGTAGGATGATGAATATTCTTTTAAAACGAAGCTTTTAAAACTTCCGCTTTAAGACGATGTTTTTAGATTTTAAGTTCGGTGAATCGTTAACATTGACACAATTTCAATGTAAGGCCATGCTAGTCGAACTTAACCCTTTGCACTGGGAGCCATTTTAACTGTAAATCTGAAATAATTCTTCTGGTTCGTGGTATTTCAATTCTATTTAACAAAATCAATTTTGATGCATAGAAAATGTATTCTTGCGACTCCTACCAACAGTTTTTACTACTTGACAAATTTTAAATCTGAACCTTGTTGTTATAAAAATTTTTTTGGAACGTAATAGAATAATTTTAGTGGTGGCTCGAAATCACCGCTCGAGGGCAAAGGGTTAAAATCCAGAAACATGTTAAAGTAGAGCTTCCAAGAGGATATAAGTTTTAAATGAAATATATCTCTGGCATCGTTGTCGAAATGTCTCGCATACGTGTATAAATATTTTCCTCGGTTCATTACGTTATTTAAACGTATTGCGTCATTCTTGCTCCACGCATGCTACGCTTACATGGGAACGAGGGAAAATGCACACGTGTCGATAGGTAATAGTGCCGATTCGGCACGAAACGATTTTATCTTTATTTACTGATTTCCTTTAAAATAAGGATGCTTTTACTAGTTTGTCATGTTATTTTATGGACATTATCTTCTTATTGCGCTATGCAAGCAATAATTTTATGAAAACAGGCGAAAACGTATACTCGAGCCGGCACGACAAGATTCAGTTTGAAACTAGTTTGTCTCTTCGACTATTTTTATCGACATTTTATCGACTTGTTATATTATTTGCCGTGTATCGCGACGACGTATACAGCGTGTGGATACTTACCATGCATGCTTATTTAAACCGTCTTTTACAAATCGTTATTTAATCCACTCAACGATGTTATCTCGGGGGAGCTGTTTTATTATTAAAACCACGTATCCCAGAAGCATATTTTAAAATTTGTTCATACATAGAACATTTTCAAAAGTGTAACATGGAATTTTGCAAAAGGAATATTGTAAAATAATATGCAGTAAATGTAAAATAATATTCCAGGAACAATATTGTACAAACGAAATTATAGTTTCTCAGAAATCATCTTTAATACAAATCATAGCAATATGTTAGAAATTAAATATAAATAAATTAATAAAAATAAGGCGATAAAGCAATAAAGGTGAATGAAATAATATAGCAATAAAAATAAATAACGTAATAAAGTAATAAAATATATATTATAACGATATATTGTATTATTGTATTTAACATATAATGCTAATTTAAGAATTGTCAGTCCTTTCTCGAATGCCATATATGCTTCAGATGATAAAGGTGTCCGCCATCATCACTTTCACATCATTGCAGTCTAAAACAATGGTAACGATATCCGCATCACAATTAAACTTAAATTCAAACCATTCTGTTGTGACATTATTATTGCGTTTGCAATACTGTAAATGGTCTGTGGAATACAGCAGCAATTTCACTAATGTTCTGTGAAAGATTGCTTCCTGCTCGTTAATATCTCCAACTTCGATAAATATAAGAAACTTGCTATATACTCATTTTAGTGTGGCCGACGTAATATTACGGCATTCAGAATAGAAAACACTATTGTAATGCAACCATTGCTAATTTTATTATTCGAAGCCAATTGTCACGGTGGTAAAATAATGTTTTCCTTTATGGGACATTTTACAATTAAAAGAATGCCCCATTTTACATTGGCATGAATGTAAAGCGTATATTATAGTCGCTCGTACAGCAACTATACATATATTCATACAAAGTGGCATTTTATTTTAATTATTCTTTCTTTGCACTGTAAAGTAAAATGTATAAAGACAAGATGGATAAAATCGTTTATTTATGTATACACATAACATTGTATAACAGAGTGCAAATTTTTATTTCAGTTAAACTGTATGTAGCAAAATCATGATCGTTCTAAAAGATTGCTATTTTATTAACCTCGTACACGTCTTTTGATGCATTTCTTAAGTTCATTTAAAAAAATATATATATATTAATAATAATAAATATTGAAGCTAATGAGAAGTTTTTTGTTATTCAGATAAGAATTTATTTACACAGGAATCAATAAGGGAAATAATTGATATGAATAAAAATGATAGACTATAGAGTGTTTGTCATAGTTTATTGATTAATTTCTATCATGCTAATTTTTACAATTGACATTATTTTCATCAGTGCATCGGAAAACATATTTGAATAGATTTCATGCATATCTAAATAATTCATCATTCATGTATAACTAAATAATTTTTCCACGAGAGTAAACGAAACAATCGTACATTTTAAGATTTCCAACATATTAAATAAGATAGAATAATTTGTTACGAATAAATACATAGAATAATTTGTTACGAATAAATACACAGAACAATTTGTTACGACTAACAAATAATTGTTATACGGACAAAATATTTGACTGCAACTAATTCGTTCGAATAATTATTCTAGATAAATATTTATTCGAAATAATGCCAGGAATGCCTGACTCTTGTAGAAATCATGGATGCACAGCAGAGACGAAGTCTTTATTTTTCGTGAAACTTTCACTCGCCGAATCGACCGATAAATTATCGACTTCGCGTTTTTGTTTCTCGATGTCGTTGATCGCAGCTCTGTCAATATTACACATTCTTGTAATTTTTTCCTCGCTCCCGTCGTTTCCTAGCTTCTGGAGTATCTCCGATTCCGTATCGACGCTCAGTACCGCGCGTTTCCTCTTCGAGACGCCATTATGCGCACGTTATCAACGCGCACAACGTCGACTACGGGCTGCCTCGATGCGAAAGATAAGAGACTGCTGGAAGGATGCTCGCGCGTCCAACGTTACGCCTGAATTGGTTTTGATAGCAGAGTACTCGGGTCTGTGAGTTCACTGTTCGGATAATAGAGCGTTAAGACAACGCTACCTCCGGATGGTAGAAAATTTGGATAGCAGGTTTCCGGGCAGCAGTGGCTCCGCTGCGTTTGCATTCGAGAACAGACAGCGAAGGTTCGTGGTAAGAAAAATCGTCCGCTGATTGAACGCTCGTCTTTGTGATTTGTCTTTGCTTAGCGAAGTGAAACGTCACCGGTGCGATATCGACGCGGCAAGACGCGATACTCGAAGCGTAGATCGATCCAGATGGTGGCGAGACAACGTCATGATTCAAAGTGGATATTTCGCTCGGCACGATTAATTCGTGAATTTATCGCGACCCTCGCTCGTTCCTTCGCGCTGAAGTAAAGTGCGCTGTATAAACATTTTTATTGAGCTATTACACTATTTTGCGGCATTATTCCGTCTTCTAAGCACTAGTCTTGCAAAAATCAGCGAAAGTATGGATGTCGAGATTGTATGTACAGGTTCAGGTAGGGATTACTACGGCTTTGATTTTACAACGTTGTTTTGCGCTTGTAGCTATCCGGAAATTCTATTCAACATTAGACATTGTAACTATCGATAAAATTTCAATCCAGCCTTGTACATATGTAACTCTAAGTCTTCTGTTATCCGAGCATCCTTACACATTAGTTAGAATTAAATCTAACTTCGTGACTAAGTAAGTAAATTCTTTATTATTCACATTAGTTGATATCCAACCTGTTAGTTAGGATCCAACGTTGTAACTCAGCAAGTAAATTGTCCAGTGACGAGAATCAATTTCGTGTGCATAAAAGTGCACTTTGTTACATAGGATGGAAATACTACGAGTCGGAATTTTTATTTTAGATTTATGATTAAAATGACTTCGAGTGCGAAGGGTTAATAATTTTCTCAGCCCAAGCATACATTGTAATAAAAATGGGGCTTCCCGCATAAAACTAAATAAACAAGTACGCAGTTTTCAACGTTACAAAGAGCAACGGACGTTAGTTAATGTTAGGGCTCGATAGGTTCGGCGTTAATTCGACCGACATGGAACAACAGAACAGGATTTCGTTGCGTCCCTCGGAGGATAGGCCTAGGCGCGAGCTTCGATCAGGCTCGTATTCGCGGCAAACGGATACCCGCATCAGATCGAAATCAATGCGGAATCAGGCTGAATCTCCATTTACGTCTCACTCACCACACCGTCCCGGGCAATATCCGCGCCGAGATTCCCGCGATTATTTATCCGCGGCGCAACGGACACGCGGCCACGGGCCCGCAACAGGGGTCTGCAACCCCACCAGCTCGGCTCCCAACCGCCCACGCTCCGCCATAGACGCGTACATGCACAATTTATGCGAAGAATTCCGTGCGCGCAGCTGCACGCCGTCCTTTGCCCGAGTATCCGGATTCCAGCCTGCGGAAATACGAACGGGCCCCGCGATACGATCCAATATCTGCTCCGAATTTACCGTATTCCGCGACAACATTCGTCGTTTTACGAGCACCGTGTCCGTGCCGCAACGACCCGCGCGCGATTCAGTGTGTGCTGCAGGGCAAGGGTCTCGGTTACCGAGTAATGCGTTACCGATCATTTTTCGTTCAGGGTGTGGCATGTCCGCTGTAGCGCAGCGGTTTGTTTCGCAGAATTCGGGGACGTTTAATGAAAAAGATTACTTTTCTAGATTGATGATTAATCGATTTGTGTTACTTTACGTAAGTCTATGGATCTAGGAAATGAAAAAATTAATTTAAATAAATATTTCAGTTAACATGGACGTTTGAAGTTAAGCAGTGTTAGAGTAGAATATTTCGTCTGATGGAAATGTTCATGTTTTTCGATGTATCTTGTTTACTGTGCTTCACATTGTCGCTGAGTTTTTTTTTCTATTGCAAAAATCACAGCTTCCTGATAGAAAATCATATATATTTTAGTCAATATTGACAATAATGTATGATGATGACATAATAGAGCAGTGGAAACATAATGTAATGCAATGCAATACAACGTAATGTAACCATAACATATTTGTACATTATAGAAGCTGGTAGTCTTTTGAATAAAATCAAACAGAAATCATTAATGCAACAAAAATCATATAATGACCTAATTAATACGCGCCCAGTCGAATTTATTCCATAAATCGTGTTCTATAAAATGTTACACGTATGAAGTATGAATATGAAACACGTAATTAGAAAGTAAAAACTAGTTTGTACATTTAAACAATTTTAACAAATGCAAAAAATATTTTATTATCAGTAGCTATTTTTTCATTATTTTTTGGAGAGTTAAGGGTTCAAAAGTTACAACTATTGTTCACAGAATTCTGCAGGGTCCGCTAGAAAGCCTTACTGACGGAGTCCGTTAGCGGGCCCGGGACGAAACACTGCTGCCTCTCCTTTTCCCTCGCCTATATACCACAGACTTCGAAGAGCCACAACATCGTTTGTTTTTCATTTGTTTCTGTTGGAAAACAAGTTTCATTCAAGCGCTTTATATTATCGCATAATGCCTCATTCATTTGGTAAACACACATTTTACAGGATTACATTTGTCATAAGATACATGTTGTCAACGCATTATATAAATATATCTGCGCGTACCATAAATGGTACACGCGGTCTACAGATCAAGTTAAACGTATACCACAAATGGTATACGTGATACGGAACGTGTTAATAAAATCGTCGGTCTTTTCGATAATTATTACCGCACCGCACACGGTATACATGATGGACCACGCGGCTTGTACACTTATTGCACTCTCCAAAATGTTTATCGCATAAGAAATTTTTCAATACAATAGTCGCGTGTTTTAAATGAGCATAATTAATACGCGCGAGGCTACATTGTCCTTATTATCTATTAAATATTATCTAATTATTACATTTACGATACCAAAATACTATAGAGCAGGTTGAATATCGCGCGCTTGCCTCTCATTCGCTACTATTTTTTTCATTAATAACTCGTTAACAAAGCCGCGGATTGAATTTTCGCAAAGGAAAAGGTTACTTAAAATGGTCTCAGGAACCACTTATTTCCTGGAGTTACAATAATTTGGTACACCCTGTATACTACATACTATAGAGGGTGATTTTGGAGTACGTGTGGCGCATGAGAGACCCGGTCCGAGGGGGCACTCTGTTGCAAAGAGTAGAACTGTGTAAAATGTCCTGAACGCATCCGTAACTCTCCATCGAACAAATAAATTAATTGTTTATTTTTAGTTCGATTATTATCTTTACTGCACTGCTACACGTCGGATAACGTCATATCGAGTTTTAATAATTATAATTATTTGCAAATTGCCATCACACTGGCTAGAGATCATAGGTTACGAAATTAAATTGTATAATTGATTTTATTAAATGTATGAAAAAAAGTATTATGCTCCTTCGCTTTGTAGACAGAACATTTCGGTAGACCAAATACTGTACCCCCTTAAAAATTCGTTGCTCGATAGATATTTTTGAAAGTTGCTTGAGTTGCGCAAGATGCGTGGACCACCCTGTATCTGCATCCCTCTCGTGCTCCACGTAAGAACACGTTTTCCTGGTGTGTAATGTGTGGTGGCACCGAGTTGGTTCTCCGCACCCTTAATCGATAGCGGAAGCGGTCGGATTAACGACCGCGCGATGCCGTGTGGCTTTGTCGACCGGCAATCATCGGTCGTTGTTCCGTCGACGGGACCGGATCGCAAATCCGAACGATCAGTCTCGCCAACGAGCACTGTCTCGTTGGTTGGAATCGTCTTATCTCTTTGGTGGCTCACGGCGAAACAGAAACGACAAAAGACAGCCGTTTCCCGCGCGAAGAGTGCGTGTCACGCGAGTACGTACGTTTCTTAGTTACAGAACGTTAATTGGCCGGCTGGATGCTGTGTTTATGGTGTAGCAGCCGTCGTAAAACGGTTGCTGATTATTATTAGATATGATCACGCTTAGATTCGACGATATCGCGGTCACGCGCTCGGCTCGAATGAAATTTATTACTGCCACTGCACCACGGGAGATTCCAACGAGACTCCGCCAAGTTATTTATCTTTTTGCTCCGATGCGCGACCAGGAGTGGGGAGACCGCAGTGACATCTACTGCGCCGTCTTGAAAAATTACGTCACTTTCCGATCGTATGTCTCGTGATTTGTGATCCTGATTTGAAATTACGAACGATTAGACGGACAATCAATATTATTTACTACGTATGTTGAATATATTTTATTTACGTAAGTTAATTAATCGGTATGTAAGGAGATTATTTCCTGCATAAATAAATTATTCTCTAAATAAGTAAATTATTCACCAAATAAGCAAGTTATTCAATAAATAAGTAAATTATACAATAAATAAGTAAATTATTCACTAAATAAGTTTACTATTCTCTAAATAACTAAATGATTTACTCTTTTATAAGAAGATATTTCCAAAGTGTTAAATAAAAACTGTGCCTGATAAAACAATATTTTTTTTGTAAAAAAGTGTTGCTTGTAGCTCTAATATTAAGACGCCGGTTATATCCGGCAATCGTATCGAAAGGGTTAAATCACGCGTCTACGAAATGTTCACGGTCGCAATAGAAATGGCGCAACCTGTACATTTTTGTATAACAATAATATCCTTGGCGCTGAAACAATATCAATCGCAGCGAGGGAATCCCCGGATGTCTGCCGCTGCTTGGCAGAGCCGCGACGACGTCAGCATTCGAATATTGCCGCCAGTAGTTCCATCGAGTGTGGACCCGGCATAACAAGCCCAGTCCTGCGGTTTTTCATCGAGCGGGGGCCCCCACGTTATTAGCGGCAAGCCGTGGCATTAGCGTCCGCCGTAATACCATATCTGTTCTACTTATTTTATGTTCCGTCGAAGGTAGAGCATTTGAGAGACGAGGACGGTAATTTGAGACCATTAAACGCGTCCACGCGGAATCTGTTTAATCCGGACGAAATCTTGATATCTCGATAACCGGTGCCGTGCGACGGGTGACTTCTACCGCGGAACATACGTCACGGAGAAACCAGATATTATAAATTCGTTTAACGAGTCACCGTTTGCCGTTTCTCGTTCCACGAGTGTCGTCGACGAAGTCGCCGAGAATGCTGCCGCGTCGTCCACTAATATTTCATCAAGTCCCTTAAGAGCAACGAGCTTGTCTGTATTAACACGTTCCCTGCCACTGTCAAACCAGTACGGCGGGCATGAGTCGACCGATTTTTCTCGCTACGACTAGTTTCTCCCGAGGCGCGTTTCATTCGCTTACAAGCGAAACCACGATCTTCGGAGTAAAATTAGTAGACGTGACGTAGAAAAATCGAGAAGCGTCGATATATATCTGATTAAAAATCCTTGGTCTAATTGCAGCGTTACATTTCAGCTCGAAAGGTACATCCCGTTGATAAATAATGTGATTGTTATTAGTCTTTGTTTGTCGCAAGTTGATAAAATGAACATTACTATTACTACTAAAACGAATCAATAAAAAATTACATTTTTCATTATTATCACTAAAACAAATCAGTAAATAACGAGATATTTTAGTTAGAATTCTTATTGACTCGACTTCTATGTATAGCGCAAAATTATATGCATATCTAAAATTTGTTCGCTTAAACCGTTTATTAGGCGTCAAAATTATTTTAGCGTCATGTCAGGATTATAATATGATAAAGTCAAGATTAATATTTCTTTTGATTGAAGAACATATAAAATCAAAAATATACAGGGTATCTCGCTTCTATTTTATGACCGAAATTTAGTCAAAGGAAACCATTATAATAACAAAGTTACATTTTTGGAGATTTCAAGATCATCGAGTCCTTTTTTACTTGAAAATCTTTCAATTTGTTTATAGATTCCAAACTTGTCTTAACGCGCGATCAATGATTCTCTCTCTCTCTCTCTCTCTCTCTCTCTCTGCACGCAACCATGGAAACGAAGACGGTCGCATTTCAAGTTTCGCGCCAAAAGTTTCTTCGAGGTACACCGAAGCGATCATAATAGGATTTCGTATAGCTACGCGAACAGTTTAACTGGAGTCGCGATAATCCCGTGCAGCATCTTAGCCGAAGGGCGATACGGAACGATAATTACGTTATTTGATCAGAGTGCTCGCCAGTAAATACCGCCTACCATCGCGTTACCCCGCGTAATTAGCAATAGCCCAAGGTGGCGAAACGTGAAAATCTCTCGGATGATGGTCGATCTAGTCGTTAATAGTCACAGCTGACGGTGAACGAGCTTATCTTCCTGCCGATCGATAAACCTGTTGCGAAGGCGACCCAGGAAATTTTCAATTGGCCACGATTTTATCATAATTGTCCTTAATCAGCGCCGTCGTTTCACGAACACCGTGGCCGCCATTTTGGTGTACGCACTAGGTCGGATCATGGGAGATCGCGCGAAACTGGACAAGATAGTGTACACGTTTTAGCACGATTATATCGTTTTATATTCTGCCGATAGTTTTACATTTCTCGAACTTCATAAGTTTCGTTGTTTTACAATTTCTTAATTACCGGAATTTGTTCATGCATTTTTAAGTAACATTTACAATAATCAGTGGTTGTATAATTTTGTAACAATGCGTTTAATAAGAGCTTTTTACATCACAAGCTGTTTGTTAATAATTTTCATTGATAATGATATTATATATTAATAAATAAAATATCTATTAATAGTGCACGCTTGTAGCGATTATATATTATTGACTGATATTATAAATATTAATGTACGTATACTACTATAATTTGATAACATATCTGAAAAACTAATAAAAATTAAATATAACAATAATTAAATATGATTAAAAAATAAACTATGTAAAACAGTTTAATCTCTATCTTAATCTTCCCTTGTGTACATAAAATATAACCTTCTCTTTTGTTATCGCTACTACTATTATTGTCTTTTGTTTTTATATTATACCAATAATAGATATTTATCACATATAAATATTAATGTACATATACTACTATAAATTGATAACGTATCTTGAAAGCTAACAATAATTAAATATGATTAAAAAGTAAATATTAATGTACATATACTACTATAAATTGATAACAAATCTTAAAAGCTAATAACAATTAAATATAATAATAATTATCATCATTTTTCCTGGTATAGACAAAATATAATCTCCTCATCTGTTAATTGTAAATAGACTATCGTATAAAACAGTGTATGTTGCTCAATCCCCTGTGACTCGTATGCCTTTTCTTGTACTTCGGCTCCAGTTTCTTTTTGCAGCTCTCGCGATACTGGAATTCGTCGCCAAAGAAATTCCACGCAGATAAGCACTCCTCATTGTAGACAGCTGAAATGATTAATCATGCACTAGAGTACGGAATAGAAAAAGAAAACAATTTATTATAGCAAACTATTCAAATTAATAATAAAGCAAAGTATTGATAAAAAATAATAAATTTGAGCGTTAAATAAAACGGTTTATAATCAAAATGTGTACTAGAAATTATCTGTAGAGAAATAATCAAATTAACAATGCACAAATGCACAAACCTCGCAATTATTCATTTGATTAAAGTAATACAATATTTACAAAATTTGCAATCGATCGTTTTCTTACTCTTTTACAATTATCAATTTTATTAAATCGACACTTCAATTGATCTCTTTTTGAGAATTCGTGATCACCAATCTTCCATATTAAGAACTATTTGCTAACTGTTTCTAACTATTATTATATCACCATAATTCCAAGCCTTGAAACAACGGTAAAACAATTTAAGCCACAGGATATTTTCTAGACCAAAGTGTACAGTGCCACGTGACCTAACCCCACTCCTGCGATTTGAAATCTAGCTTAATTATCTGGCCAGCATGGCCGTCGTCATGCAACGTTCCCTAGCACTGATTTGCGAAGCAAACGAGCTATTATAAGATAAGGATGAATAATTTCCACACACCTATTTGCGTGTGATCAGCATTCCACAGGATGGAACTGACCTTCAATTCCTTGTTCACTGGGACGACGTCAACGATGCGATCGATACTCGCGAAAATTGGCACGACACTGTACTCGCCAGACTCGTCGAATTGTGTCCAGTGCACAACCAACTCTCCGCTGTGTTTGTTCCAGGCCAAGCTGTCCACGGATCCGAAGAAGTCGACAGAACGATGGCTTACCATGTTCGAGGTCACGTCAAATAATGATATCGAAGCGTCGGACATGCCGCCGCCTACGCACAGTAAACTGCCGTGGTAGGGGTGCCATTCCACTGCCTGAAATTAATATAAATGACAACAGATGTACAGGATGTTTCAAAATAATATGCCAGGAACACCTCAGCGAGATTCCACACCTTTGGATCAGTAGAAATCTCTCTCGATATGATATATTTAAAAAAAAAAATATATAAATATGTATATATAAAAATATATATAATATATATAATATATCCTACATGGAAAACTATGTAAAAAATTTAGAATAACATTTTTTCATTTAAGACTTCGTTCATCGAGAAAAATGTAAGTGATAAAATATTACCATGAAATGGGAATCAAGTGGCGTGTCTGACTATGACAAACCAATTCTACTTCTCGCTATACTACAAGCCCTCGCGACCTTCCGCATCTTCCAACAGTTTTATCAAAAACAAAAGATTAAATAAAAAACTGTTACTCTTTCGTTTCAACTTATGTTTGTGTATATAATCATCCCTTGGCCGGTTGCTATCTTCATGTCTGTTGCGTATTTTGACATCGTTTTTTTTTTATGTAAAGACTTGATTCGAGACTCATGACTTCTGCGAGACTCTTGTCCCTTTCGAAACTAACGTCGCAATGAGAAAACAATTTCACTATTTGGCCTCGATTATTAAGAATAAGGACTATCTTGCAGAATACTTCTTTTATCCGATATTCAACGAACCTGAGGTGTCAAATTACGCTGTCACCACACATACTTTTTCGTAACACGTGGACTCGCTATTTTCAACTCGTTTAACACTATCTTTATCGGTATTTTGTATTAGACAATTTACCGAATTAATTTTGTGATAATTATAGCTTATAGTTTAACGCTATTTTTATCGATATATTGTATTATACAATTTACTGAATTCATTTTGTGAAGATTGCATCAAAAGTAAAGAAGTAATTAAGTAGAAAGCACATAATACATGAGATCATTGTTATAAGAAATGCTTGAAAAATGTCTTTCATTCATTTGGATGAAAATATTGACGAACAGATATTATTGAAAGGTGTTCCTTGACATCTTTGGTAAAAATAGTGTTCAATAATAAAAGAAAAAATTAAATATGCATGCAATATCTGTCTTTTAAAATTGATACAGACATCTTTCTACTTTGTATACATCTAATCATACACAAATTCCATCGAAATGATAACACGAACTCTATCCAATTTCACGCATACACATTATAGAACTTACACCAGCCACATATCGGTACGCAATATCAAGAGCGGGACGCAGAGATGGCCACCTAAAGATGCGTATATTCCTATCCATCGAGGACGAGACTATGTAATAAGAATTCATCGACATAGCAATCGCCAATACTACTTCGCTATGCGCCACTACTGAATTAACCACGTCACCCGTTTCTGCACAGTAGACAATTATCAACTGTACGCAGCCCCTGTGAACATTTGCGCATCATTAATTTCTGCTATAACAATTGCTAACAAGAAATTACGTTTCTAAATTAAAAGTAATCGTTTGCAATTTATATTAAAAAATTCTTAAACTAGAATTTAATTTAATTTTTGAAACGTAGGTCGGAGATCTCCGGTAATTGTCATAATAGATGTCCTCCTCGCTTGCACCGCGAACACGCGAATCATAGGAATAGAATGGACATCTATTATGACCGCCGACACATCTTTTAACAAAAATAAAATTAAGTTAATATTAAGTTTTATAAGTATAAATGCATAACGATTCACACTAAGTATTCTGTAGAATTTACGCGTGTGTGATAACCATACATATAGGTCAAAGGCGATAAAATAAATTAAGCTTACTGTTATATTGAAATGATTAATAATTCTTGAATAATCCTTTGAACTATATTAATTTGGCACTGATAAATGGATGCTTACACAAGGATGTATTTGTCATCGTGAGACCAGCACACGCATCGCGCGTAACAAGATCGATCAGTGCCGACTGGTCTGGTACACGTGGTAGACCAGATGTTTTTCCCTAATTCAATGTTGTATAACTTTATTGAACCCAAGAATGTGCAAATGATTATATGGTCACCTGCGTAAACAGTTTGATAAGAACATGTTATGTGTGTTGCATATACATTAATAATGACGGTTGATGTATATATCATTAAATAAAACATCTATTAATATAATTAATATTAATGTCATTAATAAATGTAATGTTAATATACACATACTATTAATAATAATGGCTTACATATGCCATATTAATAACTATAATGTTAATGTACAAATGTTATTAATATTTATTTTAATATACATATACTATTAATAGTCGAGGTATGTTATCACATCTATTAATATAATTAATACTGTTGCTATTAATAACTGTAATATATACTACTAATATAAATATATACTACTATTTGCAATTGTGATATTAATATACATACATTAGTAATAGCTATAATGTTAATATACAAATATTATTAACATTTATTTGTAATCCACATATAAAAAACATAGTTACAATAGCAATATGTAATTTAGCATACACTACTAATTCTTGCTATTAAGATATATTATCCATATATAATATTGATTTTTACTGTTACGATATATAATGAATGAATGAGTATTAACACCATAACGTTCGGTGACTCCACGTTGGTACCATGCGAAAACTATCGGGCAAGTGCCGGTGACTCCACGCTGGTGTCATGCAAAAATTAAACAAAAGTTAATATTGCGTGTTCTGTTTAATTAACAGTAAATTACAGACGTAGCAACTTTGCGTTTTCATAAAAACCCGCGCCCTTCGACAATGGCAAACGAAAAAGAAGACACAATTATACGTGATGAGTGTGTGGGCATCTTGTCCACAAGAAATTAAATTATGTACGTCGGTTCCATCGGCGCGACACGAAAAAATCTAGATTAGACGTGCGGACGGCACGGTGTTAATTAACAATAATCGTAGACATTTCATTTTACCGTGGAATGTTCTGAAAAAGTCAGTTTTGAAATAATTTTCTAATTTTGAAAATATGATGGTGTGCTGTGCTTTCAATAGCAGAAAACTACAATAATTGTTTTCACGAATGAAAACATTGATATTCAGAAGTTCAGATTATATTAGATTTTAACTCTAGCTGACGCGATCAATGTACCGGCTCTGACCTGCATTGTTCCATTTCAATATGCAAACTCTCGCCGCGTTCACGTCGTTTAAATGTGTACAAAGCTGTGGTTGGTATGCTTCGAAAATTGACACTTTGTCTTGGATCGCTTCGCTGATCATGTTCTTCGAGCTCCAGTCGATTAGTTTCCGACTGTATCCTGAGACAAACGACAGCAATTTGTTATTAATATGTGCTTCATGATAACATCATTTATATAAATACAATATCGTGTATTTAAATTTATGACATTAATTTAAACTTTCATTTAAGACACATTTGATTGATCTAAATTTACTTAGCTTCTACTAAGCTTATAATTTTTTAATTCGTAGTTAAAATTCATTTGAGTGATTCTGTTATGTTTAATTTATTTTTTACTGAATCTACGTTTAAAATTTGGTGGGTACATTTTCATTTAAGTTTCGTATTATTTTAAGTACATAACAATTTTCATACAGTCGTATGCTCTTTTTGCAGTCGGTTAAGCACTATGGTGTTAAGAATAAGTTTACATTGTTAGAAGCAATTTAAGACTATTTAAGGCAATCGAAAACAATTTGAAATCGCAACAATCGTTTGAAACGAATAACTACTTAAACTTGTGACTATAATTTACGAGGAACATATAGATAAATTTTATGCAATTTACATATTTATATAATGTTAAAGGAATATAACAAGACCATAATTTTCTGCTTCGTAGTTTTCGAGTTGAAAATATTTATACGAAATAACAAAGAATTTTGCAGTAACTCACATCAGATAGGAAATAATTTATCAGTATACCTTTTTAAATATGTAGAATAATTTTCTAATTACTCAAATTAAATTGAAAATAATGTGTTATCTATTTTTGATTGACATGTAAGATGATTTTCTATTATTTGCTTCAAATGTACAATAACTTTTTAAATGCCCATATATTTAATTCATAATAATTTCCTAATATATTTTTTATTAATAATAAGTTATCAATTACTCAAATAAAATTCAGAATAATTTCCTAATATACTTTTTATTAATACGTATAGCAAGTTATTAATTACTCAAATAAAATTGTAAGTTGTTCTCTAATTATCTAGATGAGGTTAAAGGGTATTTTGTCATGATTAATGACCAATGGAACAGTTTCAAGGAAACATTAGTTATTCAAACTGAATTACGTGTGCGTTTATGGATATCAGGCATATCAACTATGAATCCCGCGTTGGAAATCAAAGGCTTGTTCCGAGGCTTCGATTTCCACATTCCATCTGCGGCGTATTGCTTGTTCCACATCTCTCCAGGCTGCGTCGCTGATATCCCACATAATCGGTTTTGGCGCAGTACTTCCTTCTGCCCTAATCCTTTGACCACGTTCTCCTTCACCATTGCTTCACGCATGCGGTCCTGCCGCCATTTTACGTTCACCGTATTTATCTGCATCATTTGTCGCAATGAAAACATAATATTATTAATCACATTCTCAATATTCCAATTCTTGTCTCCTGTTTATCATACAAAAAAAAATGTTTCGTACGAAGGTTAATCAATTTTAGGTCATTTACAGATTGCAATATAAGAAATTAGAAAAAATGTTTGCTCCGAAAAATCCAGATAAACATTACTTTAAATTGCATGTTGTATTTATTATTTTATATTATTATACCTCTCGACAACAAGACCTATTATACCATAGTCTTTGAATAACCTTAACACTTTATCGACTGGTCATCCGGTCGTAAAAATGTTCGTTTCTATTTTGATTTTATCTATCTTATCATAGGAAGGGGAGAAAGTTGATTTATAGGCTAGCGATCGATAAAGTGTTAACATTAAATAAAGCCTTGAGCTCCGAAAAAATTTAATTTTCAATAAAACATCAGAACTCAGAAGGGTGTTCTGCTTTAACCAACATAATTGTCATATAATTTACACGAAACAATTCTGGAAATTTTTGAAAAAATACAATCATATAATTGTAATAAAATTACAATGATTCACGTCTGTTCAAACAGTTTGTTTAACTCGACGCTTTCCATTTCCCTAATGTAATCATCATTCTTCGCCGCATGTTACCGATCGGGCCCTTGACATTGGAATAACTTTAACACGACTATAAATTCCGAAGTTGTTCGAACATTTCGATAGTAAGTTCGATTCCCAAAAAGAAGCTGCCGAGAACTGGACAAGTTACAGTTTCCCTACTGAAGATGTTGAAGTCAGTTATCGAAGTTTTACCATTCCCCCGCAAGACATGATTTTTAATTGCTGCTAACATCGCGGGTACTTGAACAGTAGTTCCAACAACACACACGCACGAGGCCCTGGTATCGAATTATCATAAAGGCCGTCCGGATGTGGGCGCGAGGTATCTTGTTCGTGTTTATCGATGAAGGCATGTAATCTTCGATAATCGATAGAGATAAGATCGAAATCGCAGCGGTGAAGTGGCTCACTACGCAGAAATTACTGTTGTTAGGCGTCCAGGAAATCGATCGTGTTTCACAGGAAGAAAGAATTTCCTCGTTCCGCGCCCCTAACATGCCGTCGATCTATCATTCGCGACCTGCACTGATTTCTGACAGGCAATCACGCGAAGAAAATATATTCCATCCTTTAAACGCGACGGTTCGCTCAAAATGATACTGCGCGCCGGGGAAAAAAAAGTAATGTAAACATTAAAACAAGACAGCAGGTTATCGGCAACCAAGTAGCACCGTGGCGAAATACTAAAGCAGAAAGTGATAAAACGGGAGTGATAAAGTAGCAAAGTAGTAAAGAAATCAAATGGCAGTGTAATCAAACGTCAAGGTAGCAATGTAATAAATTAGCAGAATAGAATATTATTATAGTAGTGACGTGGGTGAGATATGAGTGGAGCAAAGTAACAAAGTGGCAAAGTAGCGAAGTAATGGGACGGTAAAATAAAAAATAACAAGTGAAAATGAGTGAAGCTAGGTATAGAAAATGTAAAGTGGAGAATAATAAACAGCACAATTGCAAAGTAACAAAGTAGCAAATGAACAAAATTAGATAAGATAAAACATAGGAAGGATCATGGCATCGAAATAGCAAAATGGAGCAACAAAGCAGCGTGTACAAAGAACCGAAATAGCAAAATAACAAAGAAATAACAAAATACTAAGATAGTAAAAATAACAGCAACAATGTTCTTACATAAATTTCTTAAACTTTTCCACAGTTTTGCATTGCAGTGGTTGCATTTTTTCCAGAAATGCAAAATGAACATTTTTGATGAAATTTGCAATCAGGATTCAAATAAAATAAAACAATTGAATTAGCAATAAAATTGATTTAAGCAACTGATTTGTACGTGTATGAGTAACTTTTTTCAGAGAAAATAAAGGATATAAAAAATAAAAGAAACATTTGATTAAGTTGATTATTAAAGAATAAATGAAATTATTGGCGTAGAAATGAATTTTACCTGATTGAACAAATCGAGGTCATCGTCCGGGGAATGACTAGTTGTTTTCCTTGTCAGAAGATAATTTGCTGCATCTATGTTGTAGTTCTTCCTCGAAATTATGAATCTGTCTGCTGCGGAGGTCGGTTTCGTGAACGACACAGGAAACTTTTTGCCGCCATCAACAGGTCCTAACGTTGGCGATCGAGTGTTGATGATCGAATAATAACCGTCCTGAAATAGAAGCAATGAACATTCTTTTAATCGATTTGAATTTTTTAAATTTTCGAAAAACTTGCGATCTTGAGTACATTAGAATAACAGAAGAAAACACGTGTTATTTGTATAATTTGATAAGATAAATAATTTCTCGATTATATCATCAGTGGGGATTATTTTCAAACAATTTTTCCATTAATATTTCATTCAACTGAAAACATTTATTTGCTTGGACAAAGTCCCTTATATTTCATTTCAGTCGCATCAACATTGTCAATATCTTCATTTTCCACAATGCATTGAAATAACAAAATTCCCTCTACATGGACATTTTTCCATATTGTTACAACGATACTGTTACAATAAACAGTAAACATTGCATACATAAATTTCATTAAAATGCATCAATTCGATAAAATCAGTTAAAGACAGAATCATTTGTTGAGATTATTCTAATAAGTAATATGTAATAATATTTAACTAGCAACTAAAAGTAAACTGATTTCATATAAAATTAATTAAGCACCTAGCAGAGGCTAATTAATAGAAACAATATATCCGGAATAAATAAATGCTTCGGGATATTAATGACGAAACTAATGAAACAGTCGTAATAAATAAATAAACAAATGAGCGACAATCCGTTTGACTTAATTGCAGATCGAGTATTACAACGAAGAAGGAAACTCGTATTTATCGGCGTCGGAGCCGTTGACATGTGCTCGCTGACAGTCTAGTGTACACCGGGGGCCGATTTTTCGGCCTAGGTAGAACCGCCGTTCAGCAGAAGCGGAATCGGCTTGTCGGCGTCTTTGATATTCAGATCGGCGATTTCTGGTTTGCGTGCGCGGTTGCATCCGCGCCGGTTCAACACAACGCGTCGATGCACATGCAGCGCGTTTGACGTCCCGGAGCGAGGAGTACAACGCGCGGCCGGGGACCCGTTTTCTGCCATTAATTTGTTCCTCCGGTATATGCGCGCGACTGAATTATTCATAAATATTCAACGGCCGCTTTCTGTCAGCGGGATCAAAGCGACCTTGTCGCGGCCGGTGTATTCGAATTGTGGGAAAATCGAGGCCTTTGCGAACCTGCCCGGAGCACACGATCCGCGACAGTGCTACGACATGATACCGTCTACAGTGGTGACAATAATTGGACCGCTTGTTCTGAAAGTGATGTTAGTCCACTGATTTTTAAAAATGTCATATCATATCATTCATGATTAATTTGGTGTAAACTTCTTATCTATAACTAGTTAAGGTTGTAATTAATAAATCTTAAAAGGTTGCAATATAAATATTGTATATAATTATATATATATTATATTAGGGTGTCCCATAAGTTTCTTCATTTTATGCGAAATCAATAGACGATATTTGATGTTTAAGATTGATTTATTGTGTTATATATGAATTGTTCTATTACCTTCTTCCACTTCTCAGGTAACTTCTTATCTTTTCGAAACAGTTCAGACTTACAACAATATATCGAGTTGATTGCAATATTTGATTTGCAGAACTGATCGGTTCACCATGCGGAAAGAACTCGAGGTACACTACAACTTTCCAGTCCCACCAAATGCACGAAAGAACTTTTTTCGACGATTCAAGGACGATTTTCCTTCGACCAAGTGCGTTTACGATGCACATTTTCATATGAAATCCAACTCGAATTGGTTTAGAAGCCGAACTTCATATCAATTCACATATCCCATCTTTATTAAATGATTATAAAACATATTACCTTTAGGCGAAATTCAATTCTTTTCTCACGTACGTGTTTTTTGTGGCACTTTGCAAGTCTGTATTTAGACAGAACTAAATTTCAATGTTAGATAAATGAAAATCATGTTAATTTCAAAGTGTACTATCACTTCGTCCCACTCTATTTCCATAAAAATTTCTTTCTTTCATATAAAATTGTTTAGACTGGCGACGTTCAATTCTATATAAATTCTGTATATTCACAGTGCAATTTTGTAAATCTGTGTGAAAACAAAGCTTTAGTTGTAATATTAAATAAATAAAGATTACGTTGAAACGACAAATTGTTGCTGAAAAATAGTGCCCTTGAGAACGTTTTTAGAGCGAGGGAGCTTTTTGCAAATATCTCGAAAAGTGAAAGCAACCAACCTTAATAAAATATTTCAAGACCGTGAAAATCAGTGTGTAGAACAAAACTAGTGAAAAATTAACACGGTACATCCCATTCTTAACATAAATGCTACATTCTATAGTAGAATCGTCACGGAACTCTGGTAATTTTCTTCGTTAAGACAATAAGCATTAAAGAACACCATTAAATTCATCCATCGCCAATGAAATTGTTCGTAAAAAAATTCAGCCGTCCGACCGGCGCGCGTAACAATTCGCGCGGGGCGAAACGCGCGAGCCGTCGGTTATCTCGCGATCACGTGGCTCGACGGGACAACTCCCCGTTAAAATTATCCTACCGTGTAATTACCCGAAGCATTAATTGATCCCGCGCGGTTCTATAAACCTCTGGCGACACTTTGTAACGGCGTCGGCCGACCCAGTTGCCGTAAGAATGCCACCGTCTGGCGCGAGCCGCGGCAACAAAAAAAATGGCGACTCCGATTGTTGGAAGTATGAAAACATAAAATGTCGTCACGGTTCAGCTGGTGATATATCGCGCCCGCGGCCGCGTACGCGCCTCTAATAAGCGTTTAGCTGTTTCCCTTAGAGTTTTACGATACGATCGGCATAATTTGTCGCGCGCGCCGGCTGCGACCGTTACGATACCCGACAGCACTAATTCATTAGCAGCCGTTTCTTTCCAGGCCATTTTTCATAGCGCGGGCCGCGCTATGCGCGCGCGACCGATATCTGTATTACCGCGCGGTATCGTGAACCTGTTCCCGCCAATGCGCCGCACGCATCCGGTCAACGATTTTTTCACAAAAGTTCTTTCCCTTTGGCCTAAGCTGCGCGTAATTAATGACACCACCGACACTCCTGTCCGCACCATTCCAGATCTGAATTTCGATGGCAAGAGTGGTAGCGACGGCCGGCGAAACAGTGGCGTTCGATTATTTTTATCCGCAGTAGACGTCATTAATATTCGGGCACCTTTTAAGACGCAATAACTTCTTTAAAACTGGTCTGAGCAATTTGTATTTTTTTTTCTTTGGACGATAGAGCAGTAAGACTGGTAGTGAGATAGACTGGTAAGTATGCCGGTTAGTATGATGAGTGAATTACTTTATAACAATTTTTCTGCTGTTATTGTGTGGAGTTTATAGTAACTTCATAAGACAAAAAGTCGAGAAAGGCGATAAAATGATGAACATTGTTTTTTAAAATTCCCGTTATAATATAGATTCACATATACATATAATGTAGAATGCATAAATACAGATATAGCTTTCATATAACGGTTGAATAAGATAGAAATGTGTAATGATAAGATAGCAAAGTGAGTACTTAATATTATATACAAGTCAAAAAGAATTTTTCTAAATATTAAATTGCAAGAAACAATTAATTTATTAACGCAAAAATTTCTCGAGTTATTTCTTCTGAAAAAATTATTTCACATCTCTGATTCTATCAATTATTGTAACTACATGTTAAATGTAAAAATAGAAAAGAGAATGCTCGATCGTACTTCTAATTATCGGAAATG
>NC_135778.1:26101663-26106774 GCF_028453695.1 Augochlora pura | reverse complement strand
CTAAAATTGTTACGGTACGTTCCAAAATAATTTTTATATTACGAAAAATTAGATTTCGAAAATTGTTAAAAGTATAACTGTTGTTGCATGAGTTACAAGATTCATTTTTATATGCATAAAATATATTTTGATATATAGAATGGCTTTTCTTCGACCAAGGCAATTTTCAATTTCAATCTATATTCGACTTGGATCCCCAGCCGACGAAAATTCTGCTCTTCACGCCACTCTCGTCGATCGCAGAAGCCTTCACCACCCCCGGCACAAACACTACCGGCAACCCCCAGAAACGAAAAACCCGACGAGCATCTTTCGGCTACCAGCGGGATCACGATCGACTGATTAATCAGCGATCGCAAAAATTCGACGTCGATCCAACCGCGGCACAACTCCATCGCGGCCGGGTCGTGTTAATCAGCGATGTTCGACGGCGATCGGACAAGATCTGGCGAGTCCCATCTCGTTCGGTTGGCATGCCAGAAAATGCGCGCGGACCGAATTCCCGGTGCGCTCGAGATCCTGACCACAGTCAACTCGGCAGAAGCGATTCGCGGCGGCGGCGCACGCGAGGGGGGCAACGCGATCGAAAGGGGGGCGATCTCTTGCGAGTGATGTAAGGAGGGGTTTTGCGAGAGTAGCGAGCAGTCCGCAAGGAGGGCGGGGAACCAAGGAAGAGACGTGGCAGAGCGAGACGCGAAAAGGGAGAGAAAGAGTGACCCACTGTAGGAGGGACGCGCGAGGGGTCCCGGAGGGGTCGGGAACGGGGGGGGAGGGGTCCGGGAGGGCAGAGGGGGATCGGAGGAGCAACCACGCACGGCATCCTATCTCCGGAGCCAAGTGAAGCGGCCGAACTGGTCCTGGAACACGGTGCAGTTCTCGAGCGGATCGTGGCGTGTCGGGTCCCCGGTTCCGGGGCCCGGCGGTCCCAGCCCTCAGTCGTCCGCCGAGGCCCCGACGAGGAGGAGCGACGTTGTCCTAGAGCAAGGTCGTCTCACCCTGCCGACCCTCCCGCGCTTCCGGGCTCGCGTTTCCGGCTTCGTGCGATCCTCCGAAACGCGTAGTCACTGCTCGCACGACGCGCGCCGCCTCGGGGATCCGTGGCCAGGACGGGGTTAACAGTCGAAATAGGGCCCCGTGGTCGAGACGGAATCCTTGCTCAGGTAGGGTACAACGAATGTAACTGTCGAGGTAGTAGAGGATCAGTGAGCAGCGTCCAGTGATACGTGGATTAAGGTAGCGGAACAGGATCTACTGACGGGACACCTGCGAAGAGACACTGCGAGATAGCTGACGTCAATCGAATCGATAGATTCGTCAGGATGTCTTCCGAGACGTAGACAGAGATGGTTGGGCTTGAGAACGAGCGACGAGACAGCTTTAGAGAGACATAAACAGAGCGAAACGGTTGAACTGTGTCAGTAGGCTGGACACTTGCCGAGAGATTTAGCGAGAAATGTAATGCTAACGATTCTGCGTTAACACCTTGCCGAGATCTAACCCGGGTCCAATTTGTTACTGTTAACACAAGGAAAGTAAAACTATGGGATGAGCTATGGATCAACTATGGATGAGTAAAACTATCGGGCGCCAGCTGGTGGCATTCGCGACAGAAGACGTCAACGTGACGCTAGACTGTGTCATCGATAGTCGGAGAACTGTATTGGACTTACCACGATCCAACGTGTTTGACCATTCAATCGAATCAAGTGGTCAAGAAGTGTTGAGATCGTAAAACAACATCAGCCGATAGGACATTTTTAAATGAACACGATGAAGATAGGCCTAAGCTAGTCAAAAAGTAAATTGGACAGTTTTAGGGGATCTTGTCTATGTCCCTCGAGAGTGAAAGACCCGGCGAGCTGTTAAAGTAGCAATTTCACGTTTCAGATAGCTATTGATCAAACGATTGTGTTAATTTGTGCAACGAGGCTCCTATCAGACTAGCAAAAGAGGAAGATTACTTGAGAAGGCATTAGAGTGCCTCGAACAGAACACAGTGAGTTAGCACTCGGTACCAACTTGGCCACCTAACCGCAATTATCCATTGTGAAAAGAGGATCTAGACGCAGGTGGGATAGCTTCGAAGAAGTATATCTTCCCGTCTGAAGTCTTTGATCAACCATTGAAGCAGCTAGGATAGTCGACAATGGCTTCGCCTGGTCTTTATCGGTGATTATGATAGGTAATTACGTTGTACAGGTCCGATATGGCCCAGGTCAGCCAGGTGGCAAGTGCGAGTTCTAATAATCTAACCTAAACTGACAGGAACAGGACGTCAATTTGTGCTTACGGCGACTACTGGACCGAGATTCCAGGTTCTCAGAGACCAGAGGCTAAGGATTCCAGTTTCTTAGAGGATCAGAGGCGACTGTTGATAACAAGTTGTGTTTTCTGCAACGTGGACAATTAGGTGCCTACGATGCAACTATTAGGTAGCTATCGTAGACTGTGGAAGGTAGCTACGCCGCAGTATCTTGGAGATAGCTATCGTTCAAAGTGGACAATTAGGTAGCTGTCGTGGAGTTTAGAAAACACGGGTATCCGGCGAGGGGCTCGATTATCTGCCAAAGTGGGCAATTAGGCCGATATCTTGTAAAATAGACGATTAGATGTCGATACTGTAGCCCGGAAAAGACGTCTGTCTGCAGGCTACGAAACGCAACTATCTGACATTTTATGGAAGCGGTTATCATGAAACTGCTGTAAGTAGCTATTCTGGAACATAGAAAGTAGCTTTGTCGAAGTAGATATAGAGAAGTAGCTATGGAGGACTTAGAAATGGAGAAATCATTAAAAGGTAGTTATCCTGCAAGTTATGGAAGCTAGCTGCTCCGCGGTGTATCCATGCGAGGTGTCCGCAGCAGCCTACTACTGGTCCTACAAATAAAGTGATTGCTATTCTGCGCCATAAAACAGTTGTCCATAGAACAGCTTATAGCAGCTACTAATCAGCAGCTTATGGAAAGTCGTTCCACTGTAAACCAACTGTCTTCAGAAAATAGCACTATTGCCCATAGAAGTCAGCTTTCTTGAGTTCATAAGAAATGGTTGGTCTTCAATATTTATTTTGAACCTGTAGGACTAGGGTTAAGTTCAAACTGAACATCGCGGAATGATTGAGCCGAGTAAACTGTTCATCGCTAGAACTGAATAAGTTACGACAGAAGAAATCACAAAAAGAAGAAGCAAAGAAACGGAGGACGATCAGAACAAGACTCTAAACGCAGCTGAACTGCCTGAATCTTTTGATGTGCTACCACTACCATGAAATATGTTACGAAAGAAAGTTACGAAAAGAAAGATCATTGAATAGAAAAAGTAAAGAAATGGAAAACGACCAGTTTAACTAGACCAAGTCTAATTATAACCTTTTACTGTGCCATCGCTGCCACTATTAAAAATGAGCTACCAGCTAGTCGAACTGACCCTCTTAATGTACTATCACTAACAATAGACATGGACAAGTTAGACGAAGGAAAATTATGGAAAAAAAAGGTAGAGAAGTGGAGAATAATAATGTTAGCTACCTAAAGTATAGCTACCTCAAATTCGAGTAGCCTTATTCAGCTAGCCTCAATTCTGCTGGCCTTAATTTTGCTAGCCTTAGTTCAGCTGGCCCAACTTCAGATATCCTAACTTTCCGTAGTAGAAGGTAACCACTTGGAGGCAACAAGCTGACTCTGCAAGAACAAATTGCGCATCCAGAGTCATCTATCTCCCAAATTACAGTACTCGATAGGAGCGAACAAGCCTTCAGGGGGTTTGCACTCGAATTAGAGTACTCGATAAGACGAAACGAGTCTCCGGACTCACTTATCCCACAAATTAGAGCACTAATGCGACCGGCCCGACTTTGATGAACGTAATCAACGAGGCGCGCAGCGAAAGAAGGATTCTGAAAAATGGACGTGCAGTGATATTAGTCAGAGTCCCTTCGAACGACAGGTGCAGGCTTCCGGTTGGAGTCGAGTGTTACCCGAGCAGCGTGTAATGCGGTTTTAATGGCGGAGGTGTCGGGTTTCATAAACGAACCGGTACACCGCGGGTCCGTCACGGGTCATTCGCGTCGCGGGTTACGAAAAACCGGCACGTGGGCGAGGGACAGCCGCCGGTCCTCCTTTTCTTTCTTTCTTTATCTCCCCCTCTCTCTCCTTCCTTCGCTCTTTCTCTTTTTACTCTCTTCAATCTCTTTCTATCTCTATCTCTATCTTTATTTCACTCTCTCACACTTTCTTCCACTTTCTTCTACTCTCCTACACTCTCTTTCTCTCTCTCACACACTCTCCTTTTCTCTCTCTCTCTCTCTCTCTCTCTCTCTCTCTCTCTCTCACTAACCCTCCTTCACGTTTTTTCTCCCTTTCTCCCTCTCTTTATTTTACTCTCTTCCTTTTTTCACTCTCATCCACTCTCTTCCACTTTCTTACACTCTCCTACACTCTCCTTCTCTCTTTTTCTCTCTTTTTCTGTCTCTTATACTCTTCTCACTCTTCTCTCTCTCTCTCTCTCTCTCTCACGCACTCCCTTCATCACGCTACCTCTCTCTTTCTCTGATCTCGTACCTTTTCCGTCGATTTTCTGGAGAAAGGATCGGCAGGTGTGCGAATGTGTGTGCGCGAGTGCCCGCGGTTATGTGTGCGACTGTCACCGTAATTTCGGATTGTGATCTCGCCGGACACTGACTCTCCGCGACAAGCCGGACTCCGATCGCGCTATCAGGAAGGTTTTGTATCTTCGTCGCGGCGAGTCGTGCTGGAGTCGGCGCGGGAGGATTTTCGAGCTTCTTGGTAAGTTTCCTTTCGGAGATTTAGGGGGTTACCGTGCTGCGGATTTATGGTGATTTATTCCTACGTCAATGGTAACCTCTCTGCCGTACTTCAACGAGTCAGACTCGTGGTGGAGATGTCTAATAATTGATTTGACTGTAAATCGATGACTGCTGTTGATTTTATGCATTTATGGCAAATTTGGGTAGCCCTAATTCATGATATTATAGAGATTGAAAGAATTTCAAAATTCTGATGCATTATTTTTAATTTATCAAAAGGTTTAACGATGGAATGATTTTGCTGTTTAGCCTGTTTCTCTTGTAACTCATGTGGATAATTTATTTA
>NC_135778.1:26043968-26101563 GCF_028453695.1 Augochlora pura | reverse complement strand
TATAGTATACGATACGTCCCTGAATCGTTCGCGCTCATGTGCGCAGCAGCACGAAAACTCGTCGGTGCGCAACCAACTTTAACTGTTAATAACTCGTTAACAAAGCCGCAGATTGCATTTCGGAAAATGAAAAAGTCACTTGAAATAGCCTCAGCTACCCCCCATTTCCCGGAGTTACAATATTTGAAAAACACCCTGTATATGCATATATGTATATGTATATATAATATTGTTACAATAATATTTGATTTATATGAATTTGTAGACATCGAGAAATAGTTGCAAATTGCTAATAAAATTTAATGTTTATTACAAGTTAACGTTAAAGTTTAATGTTTACTAGAAGTCGTATACTAGAATTACGATGTCCCCTGAGAGGGGACAGCCGAGTGCAAAGGGTTAAAAATGTTCCTTTTTGATGCACGGTAATGCATAGTGGATGATTTATGTCTGAGTTTATTACAACAAATTCAGTTGAATTGTTATTTGTTTGCGCTTTTATATGCTTTTAATAAAAAGACACTAATTTTGTTTAATTAAACACGTGATGAAATTGTTGTCCCACATGAGTCTATTTATTTCCCGAAATCTTGTGTCTCAAAGAGTTAAATGGCTGGAATTTTTTTAGATGACAGAAGGACAATGACTATAATACTTTCTTTAAATTTTGATATCAAATGGAGAATTTTTAAATGATAATGATAATGATAAAATAATGATCATGAAATATTAGTAACAATAATTTTAATAATGCATAGGAATATAGATATTTTGTTAATTAATATGAAATACGTACTCAAATATTACATCAAGTAACCCATCCTACATACATGTAATTTAATTTCTTCAAGAATTCAGAAGATGATTCGATTTATTTGATTCATTATTTCTAATAAAACTATGCTATTTATACAAATTTCGTAACATTTCCCTAATTTCTAGATATTAAAACATGACATTATTAACTAAATCTATCATAAAATAATTCGGAATTTTGTTCTAAAATTCTAGCACTTTGAGTTTGTTTATGAATGCTTGGAAAGCATCCAATAAATTCTTCGAAGAATTAAATTATCGAAATAATAATACTAATGTTCGTTCATGAAATTCTAATATTTTGTATCTGTTTATCAATGCTCGAAAGATATGTAATAACTTCTTCAAAGAATAATCAAAATAATAACAGAAACGTTATTATTTCACACTTCAAATTGACAAGATATTCTTCCAACATTTGAAAACCTTAGTATAAAACACTAGCAACCCCTTTAAGGTATAGTCGCGTAATAAAAAAATTTTTAATAAAAATAATGAAAGAGAAAAGAACTTTAATATAAAAAAATAAAAGGCGACTTCTTTGAATAGAGCAATCCCTCGCCCTTTACTTGGATTTACCTCTAATAACAAAATGCAGAAGGGTTGAAGAACAATCTTGCATACCTAATAGAAGATTATGGTGGTCATTTTAAGGTTACTGACATCTCGCAAGAAATGTTTATGCTTCCATAACCATAATCCTTTCACAACCCTTCAAATTTCTAGTTCGCCAGGCGTTGGTCAGGCAGGTTTGCCCTAAGCACCGGGCCTTAACGATGATCGCGCAGGTTCGCTGGGGGTCCTTCCTCTGTCTTCGACACCTGTGGGAATCCTATCTGAATCTTCTATCGCGCCTGTGACAGCTGTTTTTCGAGCCAGCTTCATGCAAATTCGATTCTAAACGACTCAATTTATTGATCTCGGGTGACGCGTTCTGTAGGGTGCCAAGAGAAGATGACAAAATAGTGTCTGGGAACCCGAGGAATCTTCGCAGCTTATGACCGACAAATTCTTCAGCCATTTTCGACAGAAGAATTGCGTATTGTTCTCCGCCATGCACCTACGGATGTCTTGCAAAGATAAATTCGATTCTGCTCGTAATTTGTTACAAACGATTATAGTGGCACGCGACGCGTAAAAAGCGTCGAAGCAACCCTTTACACAATATTAACCCTTTACACTCAAAGACATTTTAATCGTAAATGTGAAATCATTTTTCTGACTTGTTTCCATTTTATATGACAAAGTTCATTTAATGCGTATAAAATCGCGACTCAATTAAACGGCTACTTTTTTAACAATTTTTTAAATCTAAACCTTAAATAATATAAAAGTTATTTTGGAACATGATATCACAATGTTGATGGTGCCTCGGACTCGCCACTCGAGGGTGGCGAAGTGTTAAACTAACAAAGTAGAAGAGAAAATATAGCACGCTGAATGAATCAAATTAGCAAAATGATAGCAGGAGCTTGGTCGCAATGGAATATACGACACACGTAATGTATAAATATAAATTAATGGTTAATAAACGTATTATAAATGTACATTGTAAACTGTCTCGTGTGCACGCCGAATGCGAAGCGAGCGTTGCGTGTAAGAGAGACAAAAGACAGCGGGACTAGGTTCGCGCGCATCAGAAACATAGGACTGATAAAGACGCGCATCGTCCGTCGGTAACATAAAATAACAAAGATAAACGTAATATTGAAATAGTAAAAATACCATAACAACGTTGTCAAATAAATTTTCGTTATATCTTCAGAGTTTTTAGACAATAAAATAGCAAATGTTAAACATCGCAGGATAAGAAAAAGAGAAGAAAGAGAAAGAGGAGAATGATAAATCCGTGCAAAAAGCAGCAAAATCGAAGTCAAAATTAATTCGTGAATAATCTTGTTTTATCATGTAGATCACCCTATATGTTCTTCTAACGATCTATCCGGTGTTGATATTTATTTCTAATTGCCTCCGCCGGATACCTGAATTGTGAGTTTTAATGTTCGAACATGGTATAGTTCCGCGAGCTCCGCGGTGTCCTATGCAATTATTATTATTAACTATAAGTCGGCCGTGACGAAACGTTTCATTTCCTGCATAATTACTCGATTTTTCCTCTTCACTTTTTCTTGAAATTTCCCGTCCTTCTCCCGCAGATAATTAAGCCGCGGGTTTTGTTCCCGAGTCGTACGTTAGACTGTTAATTTTTTCTGGTGTGTTTATGGCCGTGAATGGCCGCGTCCCGGTTAACTCCGATATAGTGGAGCACCGCGTAAACCGTAACGTGTTATTTTGCACGGGCGGCAATAAATTTCGCGGTGAATTGAGCAACCGGACACCTTGTCATGAGGTTACCGCGGGCGCGGGGAACACTTTTGCGGCAGCCGGTTGCAACAAAAACGGTTCTATGATTTATCGCTCGACTTTTGTAGCGCAAACAATGGTCGCGGGGCAAATCGTGTCACCGGTAGATCCTCGCGAGAATAATTAACAGCGAAAAAGTATATCGCTGATATCGATCTAATATTTATATATTACTTCTAAGACATTTTTCATTATAGACTAATTTATTTTAATATATAAAATATTGCGATGATATCAGCAATTCCTTTTTTTCCCCTATTAATTATTCTTGTCAGGATCTACCGGCGACATGATTTTCATTAATATAAAAATTATACGCTGCACGTATCGCCGTGACGTTTTATGTATTGTTAGTGTATATTCAGAGAATATTTATTAATTTTTATTTACAGTTTTGTTCATTCAATTTGGAATTACATTATGTAAGCGATATGAGATGACAGTTTCGAGTTCATAAAACTTGACATAGCGAAAGGTGATTATTAAGAAGTGATTATTAAACACTTCGTTCTGAAATTGTATATATTCATTTAGTTATGTTCTACGGATATACATTAATATTTTCTCAACAAAAACACATGATTTAAAGTTATACCTAAATTATACAAACATCATGTACTGTGACAGTTTTAATTTTTTCAAGTTTGACATTACATAATATACTTATTATAAAATCATTACTGAACATTTCGATCTACAACATTGACGACGCAGTTGGCAAGAAAGGACTTCGTAGAATCTCATATTATTTAATATTATTTTCTGTAATATTTGTAACATATGTGAAAAAAAAGGTTACAAAACAATTTTTGCAAATAATATTTCAAAGTCAAAGATATCCGAACGAACACAAATTTATAACCAGAATTTTGTAAATATTATACATACTCTATAGGACAGGGTAATTAAATTCTCTGCCACCCTAATCTACATACTACATTACATCCATTTATATGCTCTGAATCTAACGCCGCAAAGCGCGCGTTCGCCGCGTTCCCGCTCTTACAAGTCTTATTATCCCGGAAGATAATTAAAAAAGGAAAGCGCCGCTTCTTTATTACAAATTCGCAGCGAGCGTCGGGAAGGTATTTAAAAGCAGGCTAAAATTAAATACGACGTGCTAAATAACGCGCGGCATAAGTTACGAGCGAACTTGCGTTTTCAACCGCGCAAGTCCGTATTTATAGGTCTCGGGACGTCATGGTTGTATGCCGGGAGATCGCTATGCCGGCCGAGTGGTCCTTTTTCTGATCCTTGGGCAGCATCGGAGGATTTCCGGGATGATACTTTAACCGGGAAACCAGGAGGGAGGTGGTATCCTAATTCCGAGTTACGACGGCGTTGCCCCCGAGGCCGTTCTTCGCCGCCATAACGGTGAATAATCGAGCATTTAAATCGTCCCTGTCGCGATTTATTGCTCCTCGCTCCCTGGCCTACTCCTCCCTCGTTTCTGCTTTCCGTACCATTGCCAGCGAAACCGACCGAGGCACCTATTACCGCGCCTCCACGCATGACAAAATAGGAAACACTCGCGCGCGCGTGTATCTCTCGCGTCCTTTGATCGACCACTTAACACGTATTCGTCCGGTAATTTTCTCTGCCGCTATTTACAAAATGATTTTTTCACATTATCTATAGAAATGGTTTATATCAAAGCCACGTGACTTGTTCAAAAATCATATATTTTTCAGTGAAATTTTGGAATATGATATACTACAAATTCGTCTTCGTATATAAATTTGTAATTTCTTTTTTACTTTCTGAAGTTATAGAGATATCCGAACACAAAAGCGTTTAAACTTTGAATAAAGTTCGTCTATTCGCAATACCGAATGCTACGCTTTTACTTTGTTTTTGGTTACATTTGTGTTAGAATTATAAGTAGTTATGGGAATGACTAAATATTTCTCACTATTTGAACTTTCAATTCGGACTTTTATTCATTCAAGGGAGGCGTAAAATATGTCCTTTCTCTATGAGATGTTTTCGGTAACCAACTTGATTCAACTCATAAAAACAATAACGATAAGCAAAGACAAAATCAATTATCGCATGTCTTCACGATTCATACATATCAGGTGGTAAATAAAAAAGATTTATTAGCTTGATTTTCGTATTTGACGCATTTGTTGAAATTCAACAGTTTGCAATGTTATGCGACGCAATTGAAGCTGAAATCAGTCCTTTATTGAAATTATTTCTGTTTGGTACAAATTAGGATCTAGTTTATTTAAAATTCAAACAAGGAGAATCAATTGCTTTTTGTAATATGCAAATGATGAATTTTCGTTGTTTAACTACTGGTGGTTGTTTGCGACATGACGAATTTTCGTTACGTGGACGAATATGTGTTAACGACGCTTGAGAAACTGTATAACTTCTTTAAAATTGAACTAGTTGACTTAATTTCTTTTTATATAGCTGAAGAAATAGCCTATTAGACAATCAATGTAATATCCTTTTCTAGTTTTGTTATCATCAAGTGGGATGAGAAAGTAAGAAACTAATGCTTTTTAACTTTATTATTTGAGCTCGTAACGAAAACTTAAAAAATGTTTTTCGTAGATTTCGGCAATTTATGTGCACACTGAAAATATGATCGAATAAAATGATATGTAATAATATAATAATATAATACAGCAATAAAATAGTAATATATAATAATAATAGTAAAAAAAAGGATTTTAGTCATTGTTTTAATAAACCAATGCAAAATTCAGTAATTGTAATTGACAGAACAGTTGTGTAATTAATATGTGTGTAAGTGATAGAAAGATTAAAAGAATTAAAAAATATCTATATATTATTTTTAATCTGTTAAAATTTATACGGAAAGAAAGGACCGTCTATTTAGTTTACATTTCTTATTATATTCTGGAAATAAAAATCCATAGACTAATAACAATAATAAAGTTGTCTAAACATAAAATACTAAGAGGAGAACATTAAATATTTATTTACAGAAAGGGTTCCCTTGTCTAATTTTGTATAGAAAGATCATATGAATTTTGTTGTAAGTTACTAAATATTCTTGTATAATTATTACTTCTTACATAATTTCACATATCTTATACATTATAATATAAGAATTAATATTAATTTCTATCTAAATTATGTAAGAAGTAACGATTACAGTGAAGTCAATAAAGTTAATGATTTTAGTAAAATCAATATTGGTTACTAATATATTATAAAACTTATATTTATTATATAGTATAATGTATTATATTTTTATATATATATATATTATTTTATTATAATAAAGTCAATATAAATTCTTGTATGTATTGTAAAATTTAGTAAACCTAATATAAATCCTTAAATATTACGAGTAAAATGCATACCACGGTGTCGTATTTAAAGCAAGTTCAATTATGAAAATCGATATAAATTCTTGCATATATTGTCAAATTTAATAAAATGAATATAAATTCTTAAATATTACAAAATTGAATAAGATACATACGAAGATACCAAATTTAAGACAATATTAATTAAGAAGATCGGTATAAATTCTTTCACATATTGTAAATTGTAATAGAGCCAATATAAATCCTTAAATGTTATGAAATTTAATAAAATGCATACGACGATGCTAAATTTAAGGCAATGTTCAGTAACAAAATCGATATAAATTCTTTTGCATATTGTAAAATTTAATAGAGTCGGTAATAAATACTTAAATATTACGAAATTTAATAAAATCCATACGAAATTACCGATAAGAATTATTGATAGTATGATACGCGAAAGAACACGTCTAGGGGATGGTTGATCCTTCGTGCAGATAGGGTAGCATAATTTTCTCCGTCGCATAGTACGTGAACGGACACAAGTACGGTCTCGGCATCGATCTCCCTCTACTTTCGACACCGGTTGCACCCGAGACATTAGATCGTACGTTAGACACGACGATTGGCTCCCGTTGGACGCGAAGAGGTTGGGCCCCAGATGGGCCATCAGGTTCGCAGGGGGGGCCCAGGACGCGATTGGCAGCAGGGAAAGCGGCGGAGGAAGGGGCCCAGCTTGGCAGTCGTGCTATGATCGTCGTGCTGCCGTCGGGGAATTCACCGATAGAGAACTGTGCTCTGTTACACCGTTGAATCATGCGGGTCGCTTGTGTTTAGAGAACGCATAATTCGTCCGAAACGCGATCCTAGTTCAATGAAATTATTTTTTGAACAATAGTATAACATTCCATGAATATTCGAACGATCGGACCTTCTCTCAACAAAAATACAACTCCGTTTGCTTAGGACAGTTGGTATAATTCTTCCAACATACTTTTTCGATGGTCCTTCTAGACACGTTAGGGTTTCCGTAAATTGTTGATAAAATATGGGAAAATTTATATCAATGACTCGATAAATTTATAGCAGTATTTATCCTTTGGGTACAAATGGACCAGTCTTACGCGTGTTAAAGAAATACAGGACAAAGTTAGCGCGATCATGAACAGTTGGAAATCTAATTTATTTATAGTATATTCACCAATATTAATATTAATCTGTTGATTATTTTTCTAATGTAGAATTTTGTTGAATTCGTTCATATGAGAAAGCATTCGATAAAAATGTAATCTAGGCAGCTCGATCATTTTCCAATGATCATTTCCTAATTCTGTTCAATTGTATCGTATTATGAAACATTACTTTTCTATTCTTCATTGAAGAATAAAATTTATCCACGAAAGTCCTTTAAAGTTACGGAAGCAGACGTTCATAACAAAATTGAGCATTTAAACTGGCAAAGGGATTAGACGAAATTAAAAATGCCGAGATATTATTTCCGGCCAATTAAAACGATTGAATAAAACAACAGCTTTCTGTTGGGTTTCTACTACTTGCAATCGGTACAGAAAATTTTTCCGATGTCTGATGATAACGCAAATGAAGATAGTAGTAGCATCAATTAAGGCGGCCAGTATAATCTTAACGACGTTGTTATCGGTAATAATGACGTCAATGAAGATAGCAGTAACACTAAGTTAGACACCCGGTATATTCTTAAATGTAAAATGAAATTGTTATTACATACCGCGGTTTTATATCGCGAACATAAAAAACAAGTTACACTACAGTATCGTTAAGTAATTCACACGGAAATTTTTGTCACAGCACTGATTTTGCTTTTCATCCAACAAGTTCATCCTTGAAGGGTACTAAAGGTGTTAACCCTTTGCACTCTAGTTGTGACTCCGAGGTACCACTAAAATTGTTACGGTACGTTCCAAAATAATTTTTATATTACGAAAAATTAGATTTCGAAAATTGTTAAAAGTATAACTGTTGTTGCATGAGTTACAAGATTCATTTTTATATGCATAAAATATATTTTGATATATAGAATGGCTTTTCTTCGACCAAGGCAATTTTCAATTTCAATCTATATTCGACTTGGATCCCCAGCCGACGAAAATTCTGCTCTTCACGCCACTCTCGTCGATCGCAGAAGCCTTCACCACCCCCGGCACAAACACTACCGGCAACCCCCAGAAACGAAAAACCCGACGAGCATCTTTCGGCTACCAGCGGGATCACGATCGACTGATTAATCAGCGATCGCAAAAATTCGACGTCGATCCAACCGCGGCACAACTCCATCGCGGCCGGGTCGTGTTAATCAGCGATGTTCGACGGCGATCGGACAAGATCTGGCGAGTCCCATCTCGTTCGGTTGGCATGCCAGAAAATGCGCGCGGACCGAATTCCCGGTGCGCTCGAGATCCTGACCACAGTCAACTCGGCAGAAGCGATTCGCGGCGGCGGCGCACGCGAGGGGGGCAACGCGATCGAAAGGGGGGCGATCTCTTGCGAGTGATGTAAGGAGGGGTTTTGCGAGAGTAGCGAGCAGTCCGCAAGGAGGGCGGGGAACCAAGGAAGAGACGTGGCAGAGCGAGACGCGAAAAGGGAGAGAAAGAGTGACCCACTGTAGGAGGGGCGCGCGGGGGGGCCCCGGGGGGGCGGGGAAGGGGGGGGGAGGGGTCCGGGAGGGCAGAGGGGGATCGGAGGAGCAACCACGCACGGCATCCTATCTCCGGAGCCAAGTGAAGCGGCCGAACTGGTCCTGGAACACGGTGCAGTTCTCGAGCGGATCGTGGCGTGTCGGGTCCCCGGTTCCGGGGCCCGGCGGTCCCAGCCCTCAGTCGTCCGCCGAGGCCCCGACGAGGAGGAGCGACGTTGTCCTAGAGCAAGGTCGTCTCACCCTGCCGACCCTCCCGCGCTTCCGGGCTCGCGTTTCCGGCTTCGTGCGATCCTCCGAAACGCGTAGTCACTGCTCGCACGACGCGCGCCGCCTCGGGGATCCGTGGCCAGGACGGGGTTAACAGTCGAAATAGGGCCCCGTGGTCGAGACGGAATCCTTGCTCAGGTAGGGTACAACGAATGTAACTGTCGAGGTAGTAGAGGATCAGTGAGCAGCGTCCAGTGATACGTGGATTAAGGTAGCGGAACAGGATCTACTGACGGGACACCTGCGAAGAGACACTGCGAGATAGCTGACGTCAATCGAATCGATAGATTCGTCAGGATGTCTTCCGAGACGTAGACAGAGATGGTTGGGCTTGAGAACGAGCGACGAGACAGCTTTAGAGAGACATAAACAGAGCGAAACGGTTGAACTGTGTCAGTAGGCTGGACACTTGCCGAGAGATTTAGCGAGAAATGTAATGCAACGATTCTGCGTTAACACCTTGCCGAGATCTAACCCGGGTCCAATTTGTTACTGTTAACACAAGGAAAGTAAAACTATGGGATGAGCTATGGATCAACTATGGATGAGTAAAACTATCGGGCGCCAGCTGGTGGCATTCGCGACAGAAGACGTCAACGTGACGCTAGACTGTGTCATCGATAGTCGGAGAACTGTATTGGACTTACCACGATCCAACGTGTTTGACCATTCAATCGAATCAAGTGGTCAAGAAGTGTTGAGATCGTAAAACAACATCAGCCGATAGGACATTTTTAAATGAACACGATGAAGATAGGCCTAAGCTAGTCAAAAAGTAAATTGGACAGTTTTAGGGGATCTTGTCTATGTCCCTCGAGAGTGAAAGACCCGGCGAGCTGTTAAAGTAGCAATTTCACGTTTCAGATAGCTATTGATCAAACGATTGTGTTAATTTGTGCAACGAGGCTCCTATCAGACTAGCAAAAGAGGAAGATTACTTGAGAAGGCATTAGAGTGCCTCGAACAGAACACAGTGAGTTAGCACTCGGTACCAACTTGGCCACCTAACCGCAATTATCCATTGTGAAAAGAGGATCTAGACGCAGGTGGGATAGCTTCGAAGAAGTATATCTTCCCGTCTGAAGTCTTTGATCAACTATTGAAGCAGCTAGGATAGTCGACAATGGCTTCGCCTGGTCTTTATCGGTGATTATGATAGGTAATTACGTTGTACAGGTCCGATATGGCCCAGGTCAGCCAGGTGGCAAGTGCGAGTTCTAATAATCTAACCTAAACTGACAGGAACAGGACGTCAATTTGTGCTTACGGCGACTACTGGACCGAGATTCCAGGTTCTCAGAGACCAGAGGCTAAGGATTCCAGTTTCTTAGAGGATCAGAGGCGACTGTTGATAACAAGTTGTGTTTTCTGCAACGTGGACAATTAGGTGCCTACGATGCAACTATTAGGTAGCTATCGTAGACTGTGGAAGGTAGCTACGCCGCAGTATCTTGGAGATAGCTATCGTTCAAAGTGGACAATTAGGTAGCTGTCGTGGAGTTTAGAAAACACGGGTATCCGGCGAGGGGCTCGATTATCTGCCAAAGTGGGCAATTAGGCCGATATCTTGTAAAATAGACGATTAGATGTCGATACTGTAGCCCGGAAAAGACGTCTGTCTGCAGGCTACGAAACGCAACTATCTGACATTTTATGGAAGCGGTTATCATGAAACTGCTGTAAGTAGCTATTCTGGAACATAGAAAGTAGCTTTGTCGAAGTAGATATAGAGAAGTAGCTATGGAGGACTTAGAAATGGAGAAATCATTAAAAGGTAGTTATCCTGCAAGTTATGGAAGCTAGCTGCTCCGCGGTGTATCCATGCGAGGTGTCCGCAGCAGCCTACTACTGGTCCTACAAATAAAGTGATTGCTATTCTGCGCCATAAAACAGTTGTCCATAGAACAGCTTATAGCAGCTACTAATCAGCAGCTTATGGAAAGTCGTTCCACTGTAAACCAACTGTCTTCAGAAAATAGCACTATTGCCCATAGAAGTCAGCTTTCTTGAGTTCATAAGAAATGGTTGGTCTTCAATATTTATTTTGAACCTGTAGGACTAGGGTTAAGTTCAAACTGAACATCGCGGAATGATTGAGCCGAGTAAACTGTTCATCGCTAGAACTGAATAAGTTACGACAGAAGAAATCACAAAAAGAAGAAGCAAAGAAACGGAGGACGATCAGAACAAGACTCTAAACGCAGCTGAACTGCCTGAATCTTTTGATGTGCTACCACTACCATGAAATATGTTACGAAAGAAAGTTACGAAAAGAAAGATCATTGAATAGAAAAAGTAAAGAAATGGAAAACGACCAGTTTAACTAGACCAAGTCTAATTATAACCTTTTACTGTGCCATCGCTGCCACTATTAAAAATGAGCTACCAGCTAGTCGAACTGACCCTCTTAATGTACTATCACTAACAATAGACATGGACAAGTTAGACGAAGGAAAATTATGGAAAAAAAAGGTAGAGAAGTGGAGAATAATAATGTTAGCTACCTAAAGTATAGCTACCTCAAATTCGAGTAGCCTTATTCAGCTAGCCTCAATTCTGCTGGCCTTAATTTTGCTAGCCTTAGTTCAGCTGGCCCAACTTCAGATATCCTAACTTTCCGTAGTAGAAGGTAACCACTTGGAGGCAACAAGCTGACTCTGCAAGAACAAATTGCGCATCCAGAGTCATCTATCTCCCAAATTACAGTACTCGATAGGAGCGAACAAGCCTTCAGGGGGTTTGCACTCGAATTAGAGTACTCGATAAGACGAAACGAGTCTCCGGACTCACTTATCCCACAAATTAGAGCACTAATGCGACCGGCCCGACTTTGATGAACGTAATCAACGAGGCGCGCAGCGAAAGAAGGATTCTGAAAAATGGACGTGCAGTGATATTAGTCAGAGTCCCTTCGAACGACAGGTGCAGGCTTCCGGTTGGAGTCGAGTGTTACCCGAGCAGCGTGTAATGCGGTTTTAATGGCGGAGGTGTCGGGTTTCATAAACGAACCGGTACACCGCGGGTCCGTCACGGGTCATTCGCGTCGCGGGTTACGAAAAACCGGCACGTGGGCGAGGGACAGCCGCCGGTCCTCCTTTTCTTTCTTTCTTTATCTCCCCCTCTCTCTCCTTCCTTCGCTCTTTCTCTTTTTACTCTCTTCAATCTCTTTCTATCTCTATCTCTATCTTTATTTCACTCTCTCACACTTTCTTCCACTTTCTTCTACTCTCCTACACTCTCTTTCTCTCTCTCACACACTCTCCTTTTCTCTCTCTCTCTCTCTCTCTCTCTCTCTCTCTCTCTCTCACTAACCCTCCTTCACGTTTTTTCTCCCTCTCTCCCTCTCTTTATTTTACTCTCTTCCTTTTTTCACTCTCATCCACTCTCTTCCACTTTCTTACACTCTCCTACACTCTCCTTCTCTCTTTTTCTGTCTCTTATACTCTTCTCTCTCTCTCTCTCTCTCTCTCTCTCTCTCACGCACTCCCTTCATCACGCTACCTCTCTCTTTCTCTGATCTCGTACCTTTTCCGTCGATTTTCTGGAGAAAGGATCGGCAGGTGTGCGAATGTGTGTGCGCGAGTGCCCGCGGTTATGTGTGCGACTGTCACCGTAATTTCGGATTGTGATCTCGCCGGACACTGACTCTCCGCGACAAGCCGGACTCCGATCGCGCTATCAGGAAGGTTTTGTATCTTCGTCGCGGCGAGTCGTGCTGGAGTCGGCGCGGGAGGATTTTCGAGCTTCTTGGTAAGTTTCCTTTCGGAGATTTAGGGGGTTACCGTGCTGCGGATTTATGGTGATTTATTCCTACGTCAATGGTAACCTCTCTGCCGTACTTCAACGAGTCAGACTCGTGGTGGAGATGTCTAATAATTGATTTGACTGTAAATCGATGACTGCTGTTGATTTTATGCATTTATGGCAAATTTGGGTAGCCCTAATTCATGATATTATAGAGATTGAAAGAATTTCAAAATTCTGATGCATTATTTTTAATTTATCAAAAGGTTTAACGATGGAATGATTTTGCTGTTTAGCCTGTTTCTCTTGTAACTCATGTGGATAATTTATTTAAATTATATAAATTAATATTTCACATAAAAATCTACTAATAATTAACTACTAGGTATGAGTATTGGTCGCTTCTTTAAGTCGAAGTTAAGTTTTATTATGTTATCGTTAATATTTAAACATTCGAGTAGACGTATGCACATAATAAATAAACGGTTTACTTTCTTCTGGAGAAATTATTGCAATCGAGAAAGTTCTGATCATTGTAATTGTAAGAAAAACGGTACGGCAAGGGGTTGACGTTGGTTTTTAACACCAGAACAACGAAGTCGATCAAAATGCTTGTGATTTTTTTCTTCCACGCTTTCTGAAGCTTTGGTTTCATTTCAACGAAAAACTGTTGATTAAACACTTTCATTGAAACATACGGTATTATAAAAATATTACAAAGTTCGAGTAAATCAGATTTTGTCATTGTTATAAAAAAATTTACATCAATCCAGTTTGGGGTTGATAATTCTAGCGTTAGTCGTCCGTTTATTGTTTTCAATTGTTTTGCATTAGCACCAGGTTTACAGGATACAGATATGAACAGTTTATTCGATGAATTTGTTACGATAAAAATCGCCAAAAATCTGAATAAATCCGTACTTGCTATTTCTAATTTCATTTTTCGAATTTTTAATTTCTGAATTTAATATTAAACAGTTGTTTATAGTGCTCCATAAACCTAGTCTTAACTACAAAACGTTAAATGTTAAAAATCAAACGCAAAAGTTCTCACTAAATCAAAGTAATTTAATTTGTAAAATTGATTCTAGAGAGTTTAAATTTGTCATAGTGAATGGTATTTTAACACTTTTGCTTTCAAACTATTGCAGCAAAATTCACTTTGTTCGAATATATTACTATAAATATAATTTAGAAAAGTAGCCAAAAATTAGTATCATTCGAGCATACCAGCAACGCGGCACTCAACTTAGTGACATCATAAAATTAATTAATTAATTAAAAATTACACAAAGTTGATTGAGATGGCTTTTCATAGTTATTGTAATGAACATTTTTAGAAGGAATGTATTTGTTTCCTTTTTTAGTAAGTGCAATAAGCTGTATGAGGAATTGTTTGTTATACGAGTAAAAATGTTACTTATACATTTTGTTGTATACATTGTTAGTTATAAATAGGGAGCGGATCTTTATACAAAATAGAAATTTGCAAAGTCGATTGTAAGAAACAGAAATTAAATGAAAATAAATCGTTCCTTTTAAGTATTTTGATAAGTTGAAAGTACCGTAATAAAATTGTTACAGCTTTCTTATGAAGATGTGGAGATTAGTATAGTATGCATGCAATGTATGACGGTTTGGTACTGAAATTAGATTTTGGATCATTGAACATTGAGAAATTAAATAACAATTTTTATAGGTTGCAAAGATTCATTTTCTCGTTATGGCAAAAATCTCCCATAGAATCTCTCGTAGTATAGTTCCTGTTTAAAGATGTACTTCATCGTTTATAACAGTTTCAATAAGCAATAATCGAGGTATAATTACGGTGCAGCGAAATAAAGATTTCTTAACACGTCTAGAAAACGATATACAGTAAAATAATTTTATATGTGCGATATTGTTAAAATCATTTTTACTTCTTGAACATATGCGTCATCGCTCATAAAATACATTTAGTAAAGAATGACTAAAATATAAGCACGATATAGCTAGTATAATGTTCATTCTCCAACATGTTCCAAAAAGATTAAACAATATAGTAACTTCATTTTTACAGCATACTTTAAATCGTCTTTTTAGAATAGATAGTCTTTAAAAATGTTCTTCATCGCCCATAACAACTCTCATGAACAATTGTCAAAATATAAACACGGTATAGTTAATATAAATTTGATTTCCCAACGTGTCTCAACATTTCCCAATAAATACCATGTACAGTGTAATAAATTCATTGTCGCACTGTACTTAAAATCATCGGTTTTTCAATTGTATTATAGATTTATAAAACCCGCGATCTACTTGTAACATTGAAAATATTGAAAACATAAGCAGTACTGTGATTATGCTCTATAATATATTTAACAATTTTGTATTTCCTCTTTGAAATAAATTAGAATGCTCCAAGAAAGTGCAACTGCTTAAAATTATTGCAATCGTGCTTCAAGTTACATTCTTGATTACGTTCTTATAATAGTGTACTTAGTAGTTTGCATTATACTCAATTTTGAGATTTTCATCGAAGAAAAATTTATGAGCGTAATTGAAATAAAACTAAAGGTGTATTCAAAATTGTATAGCAATCTGTTTTTATAGTTCTATGCAATAAAAATCACAAAGTTTGGCTGAAGTAGAATATGTAATCCTTTTGGATGTCTTTTTTAGAACTCCACTAAATTGTTTGTAACAATTTTAATCCTTCCATACTCAAGACCTACGAGTTCCGGCTCATTAAAAAATTTCATTTCTAATATTTTCTATTCAAGAAACGTTCGCAATGAAAAACAAATCAGGAAGAAGAAATGGTTCTTCCTTCTTATAGAAGATTTATACCTGAAATCTTTCAGCGAAGAAAATCAGAAAACGCTCTTTCATGGCTCACTTCCGAGGGTCAGAGCTCTACATTTAACCCCTCTAACTCGTTGTCTTCTTTAGAGCAATTCTAACACAAGAAAAATAAGAAACTATATGTCTTGCTTCGAGAAATGTTCAACTTGAATGTTCCTAACGACCGTGAAGAATTTAACCGGCTGTAACTTCGCGAAAACGGATTGCACAGTAAACTACTTTAGGTAATTTTAAAGAGTCAAGCAACTACTTGCTACCACCTGAACCGTTTTTATCTCTAAGACATTATCACAGTAACAAATCTAAGAAGAAAGTCGAAGGGTTTTATTTTCTGAAAAATTAAAAAGTCGATTATCTCCAATGACTGTTGTAAATTCACTGTATCGTAACTTAGTGAAAAATCATCGTGCAGACATTTGTTTAAGGTCGTTTTAAAGAGCAAAATAATTACTTACAACATTCTAGATCGTATTATTTTGTAATACACTTTTTAATGGAATTCGATCGGGAAAGTCGTAGGGTATTATTTTCTGGAAAATTGAAAATCCAAACGTTACGAGTGGCTGTATAAAATTCGACATGTTGTAATTTCGTGAAAAAAGATCGTTCGATAATTAACATAAGCTCATTTTAAAGAGCGCAGTAACTGCTTGCAACATTCTAGATCATTTTACTTTCTATGACAGTTTTACAATGGAAATCGATCGAGAAAGTCGAAGGATTTCGCATTCTAGAAAATTAAACATCCAAACGTGGTTATATAAAATTCATCATATTATAACATTTTAATATACAATCGGTAGATAATCTATTTTATCTCATTTTAAACTGTGGAGACACTACTTTAATCACTTGAGGGATGAATTTTTAGAGGTAGGCAACAATCTACTTAAATTTTTCTTTTTCATTTATCATTCATTTCATTTCATTCGATCAGGTCTTTTCGGTATTGCTGAGGAATTCTGCAGCGAATAATTTTTCAACTGACTCTAATTTTCTTAACTTGGAATAATTATAATTTTAAGAGAACTAAACGTACCTGAAGAGGTTAAATATATTTAATAGTCTTCCTTTCTAGGACAATGTTGCAATAAAAACCAATGGAGGAAGTACTAGGGTTTAATTTTCTAGAAAACTTTAAATTGTATCATGTTCACTGGCTATTCAAAATTCCACCGATCATAAGTTGCTAAACTGATTTTAGAAAACAAAATTCCGCCATACAGTGTACAGAGGAATAGAAAATTATATCTTTCTACCAAAGAACCAATAAGAAATCATCAAAGTCGAGTCAGCACAGACGTGAAGCAAACGATACGCGAATCGGTGAAAAATCATCGTAAAATCTGTATCCGTAGATCTGTTATCGTTATACAGGTTCTGTCTTGTACACGAACAGAAAATACGTCTTCGTATTCAGTGATTACAAAAGGAACGTTACGAAGGTCTTACAATATTGTTGGCGAGTTAAAGGCAAGAAAACAGGCCGGCGCAAAGAATGCAGTAAACGGCGGTGGTCGACAGAGCGACTCAAAGCGAAATTTCCTTGCATATGTGTCTGCTCGTCAGAATAAATGGCCGCCGATATGATCTCGATAAAAGTGGCGGCCCATCCCGCGGGATCGCTCTGTCGACGGTAGTAACGAGTCATCTTTGTTGATCAATCGCTGGCAAGTATGATACAGCATTCCGTGCTTGTCCTTTTCTGGATTATTTTCAAATATGATACCGGCGAACGGCCGAGAGCCCTACGTCATCAAGATCCTCGGATTAGCAAAAACTCTTTCTATCGGGGGATACCTTCCGCCTATATCGTATCGTAATCAGGCGAGAGAGCGAGGCCGGGGACTCCGCGGGACCACGGGGCAAATAACGCGAGGTCGATACCTGGTCTCGAGTGGAACAGGAAATTAAAGTTTAACGTTATTATTTCCAGTCTATTAAGCCCGGGTTTTTCGAAGCCGCGGTGCGCTCGATAAATTTATCGGCGAAACTACGACCGTGCGAAGAGGCAAGGTCACCGATACGCATTCCTTGGCCTAACTAATTTCTGAAGTGTGACAACGTGCCCGGTATTTCGGTTTTTATCGGCGCGAGGGTTCACCGGTTTCTTGTCCCGCGCTCTGCTACGGGTTCCGCGGAGTCCGCTTTATTAAACGTTATACGATGCCATAAATTGTTCAAGATTCAGAATACATGGGAAGGGCTCGAACAGGTTTTTTCTTTACCCATTATGCAGGAGAAATTAGAATAGAGGTTACCCTAGAGATATGGAAGAGAAACGGCTAAGGGAAGCTGGAAGCAGAGAAATCGCAGTTTCAATCGAGCTAAGGTAGATTTATGTACGATTTATTTTCACGACGTTACAATAGGCAGAATTCCGCCGGGATAATGCGGTCGTTTCCACGTCAAATTCTTTAGAAAATGAAACGGTTTCTTTGTTGATCTTTTTCTGTTTTGTAAAAGTATCCGCGAAAGGAAAACTATTATTAATGCGTAGAGTCCATACTTTTTGAAACAAGCTATGATACATCGTAGAATAATCTTTTCTCGCAAAGTTATGCGTTATGTGAATTTTACATAGCCGCTTGAGATTTTTTAATTTTTAATTTTTCAGAAAATATAACTCTTCGAATGTCTCGATTGAATAATGTTGCAAAAATATCAGAAAAAAAGCAATTTAGGATGTTGCGACTTAGGATTTTCTAATAATAGAACTATTCTTTTTAAAATTAGCTAAGGTACGTCATAGAACGGTCTTTTCTCACAAAAATTATATATGACGAATTTTATATAGTTACTCGAGACTTTCAAATTTCTAATATTTCAAAAGATAAAACCTTTGCATTTCCTTGATCGATTCTCATCACAAAAGTGTCATAGAAAGAAAAACGACTTAGGATATTGTTTAGTAGTTACTGTACTCTTTAAAACGAGCTAACGTAGATCATTGAACGATCTTTTTTCACAAAGTTATAACGTAATGGATTTTACATAGTCACTCAAGTCGTACGAGTCTTTAATTTCTCAGAAAATAATACCTTTGAGTTCTATGTCTTGTATTCGAGACGTTTCAATTTTTAAATTTTCAGAAAATAAAAAATAAATGTACGTTCTCAATCGATTTTTCATTGTAAAAGTGCCTTAGAGAGGAACGCTATTTAGATAGTTTTAATTATTATTATTCCTGTTGAGGGAAACTGTTTCAATTGCTTCTAACAGTAATCGACGAGAAGCATTGGTTCCAGCAACTTGTAACACTTATGGGCGAGAAACATGGATTTCGGTTGTTTAAAACAGTCGTCGACGATGCAAATGGATTTTTGTTGTTTGCAACAGTTTTATTCTAGGAGAATTGATCGTGGCGCTCGCGACAGTTACCGAGGAGAAAAATTGATTTCGTTGCTAATGACAATTTTCGAAGAGGAAAATGGATTTCGTTTCCTCATAACCAGACTGCAGATCTTTCTGGAAAATAAAAGCCACGTATAACTTGATTTTCTCGCCTAATAATTTGAATATATTGAAATAAGTACTACTTCTGGCATAAATGCATAAAATCGACAATCTACTTATAACAGTTGTGGTAAAATCTCGATTTAATTTTCTTAAAAGAATTATGAAAAAAGCAAATGGATTTTAGTCGTTTGCGCAGTTATCCGCGAGGAGAACTAATCTTGACGGTTGTCACAGTTATCGAAGAAGGAAATGATGTCGTTGCTAATGACAGTGATCGAAGAGGAAAATTGATTTTGCTTCTTCGTAACAGTTATCGAAGAGGAAAAACAGACTTCGTATATATATATACCGTCTCAATTGGGATCGACATTGATGCCGAGGGAGTCAATTGCGATGAATAAATAAGTAGTTTGCTTTTTACTTATAAATTCTGGATAAACCGTTTTTACATGACGTATAAACGTCCGGAGCTCCTGAAAATCGCAGCGGTGGTATAGTTACGCCCTGTATTTTTCCAGCTCGACAAGAATATCCCACAACATCCTCGGATGTTCAGACGTGTTTACCCGTTTCACAACTCTTTTCTCCCGCGTCTACCTGTGCTCCTCCTTCTCTCGGGCAGCTGCTCCTTGATTGAAGTGCCTCCTTCGCGGTCTCCCTCTCTTTCTGCTCGCTCTCCACCTCTGGTCCTCTCTCTTTCTCTCTTTCTGTCTTTCTCTTCTCGTTCTCTTCCTCTCTCTGCTTCTCTGCTTCTTTCACTGTCTTTCTTTCTCGTTTTCTCTTCAGTTTCTCTCTTTCTTTTCTTTTCGCTCTCTTCCTCTTTACTTCTCTGCTTCTCTCTCTTTTTCTCTCTTGTCTTTCTCTTCTTCTCGTTCTCTTTCTCTCTGCTTCTTTCTCTGTCATTCGCTCTCTTTTCCTCTTCTCTCTCTCTCTTTCTCTTTCCCTCTTTTCTTTTCGCTCTCTTCCTCTTCACCTCTCTGCTTCTCTCTCGTTTTCTTTTTCTCTCTCTCTTCTCGCTACCTTCCTCTTTACCTTCCTGCTTCTCTCTTCCACTTTTCATCTCTTTCTCTCTTTCACTTATTCTTTCACTCCATATTTCCCTTTCTCTCCCACTCTCTTCCCTCTTCCTCTCTCTTTCTTTTCTTTCTGTCTTCTCTTCCCGTGTCTCTCTCTCTCTCCTTAACTCTCTTCTCCATGCTCTATTCTTCATACTCTCTTCTTCTTCTCCCTCTTCTTCTCTTTCTACTTCTCTCTCTTCTCTCTTTCATCTTCTTTCTTCTTCTTCTCTCTCTTTCTCTCTCTCTCTCTCCCTCTCCCTCTCTCTCCCTCTCGCTTTAACAGGCCGCGCGTCCGGCGGGGGCCCGTTTCGACGGCGCAGGCCATCCTTTAGCTCCACTATTCAAATGCAGATCTGCTTCCCGTCGCAATTTAGACCTTAGGTTATCCACTTAACTACGCAATAACTTTGTGCCTCGATAGCAGTTTTCTGGCGGCTGCGCCGCGGTGATAACGAGCACCGTTGGGGTCTTGGTCGTTACCAACGTTTCTGCCCCCATGCCGGACCATCCGTTCGTCCTCGTTTGTCTTTGGCCCGTTCGCCGTTTTCTCAGTCAACAGTTCCCGCCACTGACGCCGCGCCCGGACAAGTCCTTTCGTTTACATTGATTTTTTTCCGTTCTCAAAGCATAAGGGTTTTTCGCTCGGCTCGGGACTTCAACGATTTCAGTAAAAACGTCGATGCAGCAGCAACGATGCACCAGAAATATGGATCTCGTTTGGGGAATTGCGAGCGTGTAATTTTGATATAATAATATATATTTGTATACCTCGATACGTATTTGTTATAAACGATGTATAATTTTATACGATATAGATCAGAATATGTACTGATGTTCGATCTTTCTATTGTTTGAGTCTTCAATGGATAATCTAGTCCTTTGATAATGGGTTAATAGTATGCATTGTAAAACTGTAATCTTTGATATTGCTGGAATCGGCTCAGTTAATGAATATAAGATGTTTGATTAAATATAGCGGAGAATTTGATATGACGAAGAAAATAGAATCAACGATATACCGACGACAAAATGAAAATTAGTCATTTATATGAGTTTATATAAGATACAATTATGTAAGTATAAATTATACCAGCCGTATCGATAAATTATTAATAGAGAAAATCGTTCTTCATCGACGTCATGATTCCTGCTTTTGTATTTTACATAACGACAATTATTTAAAGATTAACAAAAGGCACAAACGTTGATGGAAAATATCACTTGTGCTTTCTCGAGGCACTATAAAAATAATAAGTTCACACGCTAAACACATACACCTGTGTAATACGACGATGTGCATAATAATGGACTAAAAGTAGTATTGATATTGTTATTGATGTATGAACGAACACTCGGCAAGTTATCGTATTTTTATATTTATGTTTTTTATTGCTTTTAATACGGAAATATACGAATACAATATTTTATTAGTTCCTTTTATAGTATATATTTCATAACATGGAGGGTGCTTTAATTAAAGAAAATCGTGAATGACTGCTGTGAGTAGTTATAAGCTTCCACATTTTTCCTGATATTAAAAAAAAACACACACACACACACACACAAAAAGCTGTAATATATATATTTTACAATATTGCGATAAACTAACAATGTAATATATATATTGTAATACATTATATATTATAACATTATAATATATTATAATGCATTATATATTATAACATTGTAATATATTATAATGCATTATATATTATAACATTGTAATATATTATAATGCATTATATATTATAACATTGTAATACGTTGTAATATATTGTAATATTACATATTATAACATTGTATTATAAAATACACAAACATGGTGTTTCCTTAAATATTTGTTTAAACGTCGCAAAAAAGGATAAAAGTCACTTCGAGTCTACAATTATTCGCAGCATTGTATCTAGAAAGATAGCAAAATATTAAATAAAATATATCCTTTTAAACTGACAATGTATTACCGAGAAAAGACTTTCGATATTCCGGTAACAAGTATGTGGAGAATTGATTAACACTGACGAGGATCGGCAATCGTGACTGATTAGAATTGATAGTTACCATTCCTCCTGGGTCTTAGACTGGCCGATCATCGGAACGGATCATTATGATAGCCGCGTGAGCTAGGAGCGGTCAGTGAGCTCGTTTCTCATCGATCGCTTGTTACGGACACGTGCAGCGTTGCGCTTGAAAAATTTGACCTATTCTAACCTCTTACAAAGAAGCCCACTCTGCGATCCATGTAGCCAAAACAAAGTTATGGTTACCAGCTATGGTAAGATGTTACTTGGGTTAATTCAAATTTATGTTGAAACATCTGCAGAGTTCAGATGAAATGGATTTACTTATTCCGGCGCGGCAATCAGGGTTCGAGACAATTTCTTATAGCAACTAATGTTTTCATCCTCTAAAGATTTGTGGATATAGTCAAAATTACTTAAAACAGTACAGTAAAGATCAGCAATAAATTGACTTATTGTATCATAGTTAAAATACCCTAAAGGTACCAGAAAATAAAACCACCCTTCTGGGTACCTTTCTCTGCACTCGATTTATTTACTCTTAGATAACAATTTTCATTTTGACATTTTTGTATTTTTAGAACTTGGGAGTCGGAAGATAGCTGCAACTACATATTTGCGTCACATAATGATCAACCTTACCATTTTGTAATTAATAAACATCGAATTTAAACAACAAATCAGATTTTTATCGACAAATTCGTCAATAACAATCTTGGTTCTGATTTTCTTCTGCTTAAAAAATTAGTGGATCTAATCAAAAGATAGTTACAACTGTGCACTCAAGTCTCGCAGTAAACAATTTCACCATTTATTAATTAAAAAAAAAGCGAAGTAACTATTCATCCTCCTGACCCATCTGATTTAATAAAATCCATATAAAATAATCATAATTTTAACTTCCTCATCCTCAATCATTTGTATATACAGTCAAAAGATAGTTACAACTTTGCACTGATGTCTCACAATAAACAATTTCACAATTTATTAATTTAAAAAATCCCAAGAAACAAAAAAACTATTTGTCCACCTGATCCAATAAAATCCATATAAAACGATCACAGTTTTCATTTCTTCGTCGTCAAACAATTTATAAACAAAGTCAAAATCATCCTACAACAATATATATAAAGCTGATATAAAAATAAACTGTCCATCCTTTATTAAATGAACAATCTTGAAGTTATCCGAATGAAAATCGCATGTTCACCCGCGTTATCCAAGAAAATCCCCATAATCGTTAATAACAATCCCAGCAGTGTTTCCAACCGAGAGGAACAGTGTCAGCGAAGTCTCACGGTACCCAGAGCGCCGACACAACCCAGAAAACCAGCCATCACGCATCCCGGCATCCATAAATAAATCTAATCGACTAATTGAAACCTGACTGGGACTTTCGATCTCTCCGAGGGATCTCGCGTTCACGAATAAAAGAGGCACCACCATCCGATAGGTGTATGCAGCTTAGGAAAGCTGACCTGAAACGAAACATTGATGCAAAAACATCGATATGAGCTCGCTCAGATAACGCGCCGTGGTATCCGCTCGATGGAGAAAACCCATTTATTTCCGCCGTGCCGTGCCGGTCACCGGCAGCTAGGAGATAGATGACAGTTGACCGGCGACAGGCGATCGGCAATCGTGTGTTCGTCGCAGCCTGAAATAAGAAGATCTCTGTCTCTCTTCGTCTCTCTCTCTTTCTTTCTCTCTCTTTCTATTGCTGTCTATCGATGCATTCCGTCGGGTGGTGCATATCTCCGTATTCGGCGATCGATCATCCTGACGGATCGTCGATCACGTGGCCGGACCTACTACCCCGGTGCACAGTGGTCCGGAGGTCAGCGTTGTTTGGCCGAAAGTCAATTTTTTGACTCCGATGGTTCAATACGGTTGTTTCTCCATTATACTGGCTATTTGAATTTAGTTCAGATATTAAATGGAATATATTCGATTAATATTCGAATGATGTGCTACGAAAATGGATTACAGGATAAAAAGATTTTTGGACAAAAATTTACCAACTTTGACTGATGATAGCTCCGCGGGAGATTATTTTTTTTTATCTTAAAGCTCAAAACCCCTACTTTGAGATAATGTAACAGGATTTTAAGATTAATGCGCATTAGTTACTCTAATTGTTTTAATGTGTGCTCATGTTTGTCATATTGAAAATTGTCAAATTTAATGAATGCACGGACTTCAAATGTTACTATAAAGGGTAATAACATTTAAAAAATGTTTTCATCACTGTTTTTCTTTTCTTCTTTAATTAAACAGGAAGGATCAAACTTTATTTTACTGTAAAAGGCATCTTCGGACAAAAAATTTACGAAGTCAGTGTATTTCGTCAAAGTTAGCCACTTTCAATGTAACAAACGTGGGCTTATATTTAAAGGACTACAGTTGCGAGGGTGCGCAGATTTTTAGATTTTGGAAGATTGTATTAGAGTAGAGGTTTGAAGGTTTCAGTTAAAAAAAAGTTTATCATTCTACGATTATTTTTCGCAGAGTTGTCGTCAGTGAAAGCTAGCTAACTTTTATACAAAAGTTTCTATGCTATGCAGCCAGCTAATGTATCAACATAGAATCATTATAGAATCATTGTATCATTAAACGAATCACTAACTGAATAAATAAAAGATTCTTAAAACAACATCGAAATAGTCTGAATAATATGTATACTGAACGATACTTGTATCAATAAAAATGTAAACTTTTGTTAAAAGATCTTCTTTTATGTTTTTTGGGTCTTGTAACTCAACTGAATTATTTATGTTCTTTTTATGTAATATATTTTATGAAAAGACAGTTATGCCAAATTACGTACCTTTTTATGTAACTTTGACACATTTTTTCTTCAATATTACCAAAATTAATATTATAAATATTAGTATAAATACACTCCTTGCATTTTAGCTTAAGGATCCATAACAATACTGTACAACTTAAAACTGTTGTATCCACTGATTCCTTCATTCTTTCTCAACGTTCTTCTTCCCTTTCTTCCGCCTCCAATCGCGCGATTCTTTCAAATTCTTAATATATTCAGTAGTATTTATAAATTATATATATTAATTAATAATACGAATTTTCAATATATATATTTATTAATTTATAATACATATTCTTAATATAATCATATATATTAGCAATAATAATTATTTATATTTATATAATAGATAGATAGATAGAGAGAGAGAGAGAGAGAGAGAGAGAGAGAGAGAGATTGTATAAATAGAAAAGAATATAAATTACCATAAAATTATACACGAAATTATTTATTTTCACAAGTCTTAGTGCAAGAAAAGTCATAATTCGCTTAAAATATCTGAAATAATATGCAAATAAATCAGCGCATTCGGTACTTCTCTCATCGAATGCATTTCGTATCGTCGTTTCTAAAGATATATGTTAATATATAAACATCTCATTTCAATAAATATTTCATATCTCTAAAACTGTATAAACAAATAGTATAATAAAGTCATTGCATTAAGCAAAATTTAGCGTTATAAAAAATGAATGTTAAGTAAGAAAAGTGACATATCAGTGACCGTAACGAATTTTTCACGCAAAAGTGCATTTCTTGGCGAGGAATAGTGCGGACGTTGCAAAAGTCATCGGGTAAATAACGATTTCGATGGATCGGATTGAGATATTTTCCCGTTAAGGACACGGGGCCCTTACAAGTTTTTTTCAACGGCGTCCGGAAGCGCTGGCGAAAAGGAAAAAGGAAATTCGAGTCCGGAGGAATGTGCATCGAGCGTGGAGCTGCCAGGTTGCATCGCACTACCTGTGCCTTAATGCATGGTTTCACGCGTAATGATGCAATGAACTTCTATCAATCTGCTCACGCGAGGTTCCCGCAGCACCGGCACGAGCATGCAGCCAGCCATTGCGAGCTGCACGATGCAATATGCATTTTCCCAATGCAAGTCGATTTCCGGTAGGTCCTCGGTCTTTTTTCTATGCAAAACACTTGCGAATTCCTGCCGCATAAATATAAAATTCCTGCCAGATAAATATAATATTATGTGCTGAATCAAGAGTATATTCAATGGACATAAATATGATTAGTAAAGTGTTAAATATTAACATTAATTATATATTAGAACTATTTAATTAAGCGAATATTGATGTGTACGTATAAATATTAAGAATGGCGAGTTAAAATACAAAATTAAATTGTTAGTAGGTTAAAATATTGAGTACTCAATTTACTTCAATAATAATATATACAGGTTAAATAGTAAATTGATTTGAATGACATGTTAGAGTATTACATAAATTGATTATTAGCTCCAAATGTTGAGTAGAAACGATGAATTAAAGGTTCATTCTAATGAATATTTTTTTATATTATATATTTTATATTATATATTTTATATCCTATTTGAATAAACATTAATAAAATTCATTAAGAATTGTCTTAATGAAAAGATAAGTTAAAATATGTATTTAAATTTCGTATCAATTTATTCAATTGAATATTGAATTCAATTTTGAATCAAAGTATGCGATTGAATATTATCATTATTCTCGATTATAATCATTACAATTATATACTTATATTATTACTATTATAATAATAATTATTAATATTATCATACATCATATATTATTTGATTACATATTGAATAAAAGTATCTCGCTTAATTCGCGAAATACATTTTTATCGATCACGAACAGGTATCCTCGTTACATTAGTATTATCGTTGTCATAGTCGTTCACATTCTTGTTTCCCAATGGCAACATCCGTTCTAATTAAACGCACATAATCGATCGCGTGGCATTTAGTTACGCGGGAAATTGAAAAGCGACTGAACTGGATATGTCAGCCTCGAACCACTGACAGTTCAATTACGAATCGAGTGATCGATTATCATTCTTATCGGCGGCGTGACACGATAATCATTTATACAGTTAGCCGCGTAATTGCACAGTTGTTACGAGCTGACCGAGAATGACTTTAAACATTTCCAGATCATCGGAGCTGATTGAAATTTAGACGAGCGCGCTTCTTGGATTATTAGAGCCACACAGTATTATTATTAAAAATGCAATCGCTGCATTAGCTTGATTCGATTTGACAAGATACGAGATTTTATTAGATAATTCGGTAATTAGGTGATAATTAACTCGTTCTCATTTGCTCAAGTTAATTTGTTCCTTGCGGTCGTGCGAACGGAAAATCAATTTGAGGAAAGAAAATTTAATTAAGCAATAATTCGATGTAATTAGATTGTCTGTAGATTATTTTGAAATATTAGCGAGGAAATTTTATTTATTTTTGATTAGTCAGGAATTTTTATTTATCTTTGATTAGTGAGGGATGCATGTATTGACTCGAGGGATAACGATTCATTAACAAATTTGAGAGAATATGCTTTCCCCGAGATAGGTAAAAATACTATACTTTAAATATCTTGATAATAATTAGTCATGTACTTTTCGAAGTCAATTTGCAATAGAGACAACTTTGCGAAGAAACGAAAGTATCGATAATTTACTTTTCATAGATGCAAATGACTGCTGCACTTCTTTGAGATTTTCACATCCAGAAAAAAAAAACGAACATAATTTAGAAGAATCGTATTGATAGAAAATTTAAAATTTAAACGAAAAATCTAAATATATGTATGAAATTTGTCAATACAAACAATAAGTAATAATACAAACAGAAGAACAAGGAACTATTAAAAAATGTAGGTAAAATTAAATAATGCTAAATTATTCATGTCATGATTAATTACAAATATCTTCCTCGGTTTACGTTTTCATTATAATTATTCAACCGAACTCCAGCCATTTTGTATACAAATAAATAGAAAAATAATTCACCACGACTATGGAATACGTTTTTTAATTTTCTATTTTACCTTTTTATCTTTCGATTAAAAAATTGCTTCCACCTTTTATTATTCTCTCATAATCTTATGTTCTTTTAATCTCTCCTCATCTTTCTATTATCTTCTTTTTATCGTTCAATTAAAAAATTGTTTCTGCCTTCTATTACTTCCTCACTATTTTTATCTTCTTTTATTCCTCCTGTGCACTGCATAAAACAATATTGCAATATGAAAGATACGTTATATGCTCCACTATAATATGTACTTTTTAATTAATGTCACGTATATTTGTTAAAATATCAAATATTACTCGAATGCGAACGGTACACAAAGATTCCTAGGCTACGTCGGCAATTGTGCACGGAAAAGCAAAAGGAAGTGTCCTGTCCTCGCGCCTTTAGAATGAGAACTTTAACGACCAGGAAACCAAGAGAAAACTGAATAATTCATTCGCCGAATGTTTGAAAATATCGCCCGGTTTAATGGGGGTTTTTACCGTGTTCCGGCCACAATTGCGTCGAGAGGGATGTAAGCCGTTTACCATGAACGCGGGGCGAGGTCCACGCCACGTCGTTAATTCCGTGCGGGCCGTTCGCCGTTAATTAACCGTAACGGCATAAATGAACCCGTTAAGACAATCGGGCCGATGGTAAAAAGGGCCACGGATCCTTAATCGAGGATCTCTCACCCGTTTAATCATTTTGATCACGCGAGTCGCGCCCTGTTCGCTCGGCTTCCACGAACGCGTAAACCATCCCCGGCGCGCTCCGTTTTAGGAATAATTGCGAGCCGCAAAAGTTTACGAGGCGAACGGGGGCCGCCTAATAACGTCCCATCGACGGTAACCGGTTAATTATCGCGTTTCTATTTCGTACACGCCCCGGCCCTTTTTTGGCGGCCACGGCAAAGAAGCGGACACGGATCCCGGTTCCCGCGAATCCATCTCCATGCCGGGGAAGCGGACGCCGTCGCGCCGCGCTCGCCTCGGGAAGCGACTTTTTCACCGCGAAATTGAAATCGTTTTCACGGTGATTTTATTCCGGCAAAAATCACCGCCAACGGTGTAATGGAAATGCGACGAGGAAATGAAAAACACGGTCGCCGCGAAGAGTACAATCGCGGACAAATGGATTGGGCGAAGAAAGTCTTCGTACGATATAAGGTATGCAGAACTGTTGCATATTTGAATATTTCAAGTCAGAATCTCGTTTCACTAGAAATATTTTTAAATTATGTTTTTCATTCTATTATTCCGTTTTATTACATTACATTACTATTATTTCAACAGCTATTTATTTAGCGCGGCTCGGACCATTGTCTGACTCCTATTAGCGTACGGTCGATTTAGCTGGCCTGTCGACGGTAAAAAAACGTTCTCCACGTCTACTGTCCTCCGATTGTCCCTCGCTTGTGGTACTCCACCTTCGCTGGCCCTTATTACACCGCCTCCCTTTCTGAAGCCCCTCGCTATGCTTGCGTACGGAGTGGGATGTACTCGGATGCGGGGCAGTACTCGAAAGGTGGGTCCACGCTGCGTCGACGGAGGCGTTCGCTTGGGAACGTTTTTTTACCGTCGACAGGCCAGCTAAACATAACCTAACATTCATCCAATTTCTTTCTTTAGTTTTATATATGCTGTATTCACTTTGATCATAAATGCATAAAATCCGCAACGTACTCATTATTTATAAGTTGCAAGGACAAGGCAATTCGGAGATGATGGCAGTTTGGAAATGATAATTCGCAAGGAATCAAGGCAGGAGAAATTCATGCTACTGAACGAAATATTATAATCAAGTTAGGACGACTAAGAAATAGTATTCGAGAAATATTAAGACTAATAGAGAGACGACAGCTATTTGTATAATGAGTTGTTAGTTTTATATCAGCGGAAATTGTCAATTCGGAACAAAGTTTAAGGCAGTCATATAACAACGGATATATCGAAATATAATAGTAAGGTGAATATGTTCGAAAATGAAAATATAAAAATGCAGGAATGCAGAAATATTGAAATGTAGTAATATAGAAATATAGAAATATAGAAATATAGAAGTATAGAAGTATAGAAGTATAGAAGTATAGAAGTATAGAAGTATAGAAATATAGAAATATACAGAAATACATACCGGAAAGTTCTGAAGCAAAAAAATATCTGAATATTTAATTCATTTCATTTGACCATCTCGCATCCCCAATTTTCGGCCCACACAAGTCCCGAGCGTGCCGTAATTAACTCGAGACCTAATTTATTTACTGTCGCGAGTCTTTCCCGTTGGACTGGACACGAACAGAAAAAGAACAATCTTTCGAAAAAGCCGCGTGTCATAGGAAGGACTCATCTCGTCGACAGTCGATCTCGTCGTAAGAAGAAACGTTCTCACGGCCTATCTCTATGGTTAACGGCTGATTGATCGGTTAAACGTATTTACCTGGCCTGTTCCCCTTGTTCAGAAACACGTGTAATAACGCGCGAAGTGTATAATTAATAAAGCGAACGATACGCGGGGCTAATTAAAAAGGACACGAGAGGCGAACTGGAGGAAATAGCGACTTGTTCTTCTAGTCGAAGTTGTTAATTTCGAACGCAGTCGACTTTATCAACCCTAATTCCATCGATACTACGCCGGTGTTCGGAATATTCAACCTTACAAAAAACAGCAACATTTTTTTATCTCGATTTTCGAATATTCATTATTTTGCGACAATGACAACTATCGATTTACTACAAGATTAGAATTATCAGCTATGATTTGTTGAATAATAATTAGTGAATCAATAAATATTAATTTGTAAATTGATAAACAATATTAATTTGTAAGTTGATAAATATAAATTTGTAAGTTTATAAATATAAGTTCATGAATTGAGATATGTAAACTGGATTTGTTAATAAACATATTTTTAGAGAAAGTAGGAGTTCATTATTGATTTATTCGAAGTAATGTATTAATAAATTAATCACAAAACGAATAAATATAAAACACAGACTCCATGAATCCAAATTAATAGATTAGTAGTTTGTTATCTCTGACTTCAATCTTGAGAAATATAAATTACGAAATTAATGAATTGTTGAACTACAGTTACAATTTCATACAAATTTTTAAGCCACTAAATTATGTGAATTAATAAACCGATATAAATATTTTTCAGCTACAAATTAATAAATCATTGAGATGAACAAAATCATGCTATTATCCTCTTTTACCCAAATACATATTCTTACGAGTCCGAATAAAGGCGATACAAATTCTTAAATAATGCAAAGTTTAACAAAATCAACATATACTCTTACATGTTCGCAAAATTTAACGAAATCAACATAAATTCTTAAATATTCACAAAATTCAACCCATTCGAAATTAACAACTTATAAAACAACTTGCTCATCAACTACATAGTAATCTTCGTTCTTAATTATACCTATAACTTTTATACCCTCCCTCATTTGTGCTTACTTCAAAATTATATTAGTTATATATAATTATAATTATTACATTAGTTATATGTAATTATATTAATTATATTAGTTATATATAATTATATTAATTATATTAGTTATATATAATTATATTAATTATATTAGTTATATATAATTATATAATCATATATAATTATACCTACAATTTTTATACCCTCCCTCTTTTTTCCTTACCACGCTAACATTCTTCACAAAGATAATAAATTCAAAGAAATAATAAAAACGAGTGCGACTAGAGGTCGTTGCAACAGTAATAGATACCTTCAGCCTATCGCACATTTTCGAACCGTTAATTAACAATCTCGCCGGTTCCAGTGAAACGGTATCGCCTCGTTCCACGGCTGCACAAGACAAACTGTCATCGAAGCTCGCGTGTCTAAGGCCTAATTCCCGGCGACCGGACTTTCCTCGCTCCTCAAAAGGGTTAACGAGGGAATAAATCGTCGGGGAATCAAACGGGCGAGCGCGCGGCTCAGAATTCGCTGGCCGGGGTTCCCCCGCGCGATCGAGATCCGATCCGCGTTTAATCGTGCGTGAACCCGGGCCGGAGCTCGCGTGCGAGCCCGAGCCGGCACGCACAAACGATCCGGCACCGGCATCGAGATTCGAGCGGGATCGCACGTGGTTAGCCTAGGCCGTGGCTAGGGAAAAGAACAAAAGGAGCCGTTTTCACGTGGAACCTCCGGGATCGTCGCGTGACGACGATGCTTGCGAGACAGAGCCGAGGAGATTGTTGTCGTCGCGGCCGTCGCGTGGGCGCGCTACATAGTTCTTGTTACGTACCCGGGAATTTTCAGGCTCGTTTTTCTAATTTTTCGAAATCTACCGTACCTTTTGTTTGCTTTCGTTTCGACTCGTGATGGGAGTCCTGACAAAACCACGGAATTCGGAATGTTCGAATACGAGACATGAAATGTGTCAGGCGTTATTCGAATTGTTTCGAATAGATACTTGTCTTAGTTAACCTCTTAGGCACGGCTGGATTTTGCGCAAATAAAGTTTTTCATAACTAAATTACCATTTCTCTTAATATATATATATTTTTCCGTATAATTATGCGTAGTATTAATTACATATATTCTTTTCTCAGTATATTGTTCATACACGCTTTCACTTTAATCGTTTACTTTAATAATTAATGAAACAATTGAGTAAAGCACGATACATTCGCGAAAGCCACTATAGTGGCGCGTAGTGCCTAAGAGGTTAATTGATCTAATTCTATCATTTTTATTATCTCCATTACTTTTATTATTTCTATTATTTATATAGGGTGACACAATTAGGTCGTGAATAATGCATTCTCCATAAATGAAGTTGAAAATATTGTAAAGTAGAATGAAGATCAAGGCTCTCGCTCGCACATGTTTCATGCACCCATTGCAATGTTCAATCGATTACACTTTGTCGACGGTGTACTTGTGAGCAGTTCGCAAGCGTATGTGTGCATATGAGCAAGGGCAACGCCTCCTTTCGATGGAAACATTAAAACGCACTGAGAGCACTTGAAACAGCGGACGTGAAACTCCGCTTGAAATGATCGTCAGTGGGATTTGGGTATTTGACGAGAGCAGTCGGCTTGAATAAAGTTTCCTAATTGTATTTTAATAGAAACCATTGCCTTTTTGTTGTTTACAAACCGATTCATCCTACATTAATATATTAATTATTAATTTGCACTACGATCACGGCTACTTTATTTGGCATTTTAGGAATAAATTTCTGCGACAGAAAATTATATTCGCTATATAGCAAATATCAATGGTGAGCGAGTAGAATTTAACCCCTTGTACTCGAGTGGAGACTCCTTAGATGTAAAAAAATTGTCGATGGTGTAACTGTTATATGAGTCGCTAGACTCAATTTCATATGTATAAAATGAATTTTGTTATACAAAATGGAAATACTAGAAGCGAGAGAAATGATTTTAGATTTGCAGTTGAAATGGCTTCGAGGACAAATTGTTAATTTCGTCTTGGAAGCTGTGAATAACGTACGTAATTAATAGAACATGTTGAAAAACTTCATAACGAGTCTAATGCAATATTATAGGGTAAAAGTTAAACTAAGTAAATATTATAGACGTTAAAACGCTTTTCAATATTACCGTCGTAACCTTGGCAAATCGATTCTGTCAAATATCTTGCAAACCGTCGACAATACCAAAAAATATTCCAAATAAAAGTTGGACAATTTCCGAGATCACATGATCTTATATTAATAAAACTTGCCTTAGTCGACGAGTAAAAAAGATACAGTGATCAGCCTAATTTTTAAAAATTCAATCGCATAATTATTGTTATGCCAATTTATGCAGCTCATTACTGTTTACAATACATAAACGTACCAAGTTACCCGCGTAAACAGAACCTGTAAATGCATAATGAATGCAACATAAATACTCACCGATCTCAAAATTTTGTCCAGCAAGCGTACTCTCGCAAATCTGCAATTTCCTGGGTTTGTCGGAGTACTGTCAACATCTTCTGCCATTACTTCGATCTCTTGATTTTGTGTCGGCAACTGAATTCTCCGCATTCTTTTGCTTTCTATCATTAATTACCCCGTTAATGCACGTACGCGACTGTCCGAAATTTTGATTTAACAATTACAAATAGATAAATAACTTATTGAATATTGTAACTTATTATTTTCCGTAAAACTACTGTCTTTAATCTTTATTAATTTGCTTAGTGCTCATTTTAATATAGCGTTCAGTAAAATCTATAGTTTAATACTGTTAATCTACACGGCATATTTGTCCAAAATTGTACTTAAAATATTCTGTGTAAATAAATAACTTATTAAATATTATAAAGCATTATTTCCTGTAAAACTACTGTCTTTATTTTCATTCATTTTCGCAGTATTAATTTTCATTTAACGACCGTTCCGATTCACATTTTAATCTATTTAATTATTTTTGCACTGTAATTATAGGATGCAATCTGAATCAAATAAGTGAACAATTAGAACGCGGATCATTGATCACGAAATATTACACAGATTTTGCGAAATCGGAGATAATTTCAGACAAAGCAATTCTAGCACAGGACAACGTTCGACTGAATCATTCGATGATAGTATTCGAAAATGTAAATACAGAACCATCAACAGCTGTGTTTATAACTCTGTGCCAGGTTATTTCTCTTTCTCTCTCTCTCTCTCTCTCTCTCTCTCTCTCTCTCTCTCTCTCTCTCTTTCTCTTTTTTTTTCTCTGGATGTTTCGGACGAAACGATAAATGAGATGAGACGAGACCAGAGAACATTGAAAGTAATCTTGATAGGTGAGAATGTAAAGATTTTTGGACAGTTTCGATATTATTGATATTGAATAAATTAAATAATAAGTGTTAAATACGTTAAAGAATATTAATATCGTATTCATTCGAAGATATTGACATGTCAAAATATTGAATTAGTAAACTTTAGAAAATATCAATGTGTAAAATTATTTGTATTGAATTCATTAGGGAATATTTAAATTGTAGATATTATTGTTCATATTAAAACTGATATTTACTAATATTAGTGTAATAGTAATATTTAATACATTAGTGAATATTAATTTCATCCACATTAAAAAATACTGACATTGTAGATCATTATTATTTAGTATATTAATGAAAATTAATATTGTCTACATTAGAAAATATAAATATTTAATAGATATTATAAATATTGATATGGTATATTATTGACATTAAATAAATTAGAAAATATTCGTATGCGTAGATTATTGATTCATTATATATTAATTACATTAGTGAATATTAATACTGAATATAATAGAAAATATTCATCAAATTTTCAAATACTGACATTATAAATAACTGATATTATTATTATGATATAATTATGTAACATGATTATTAAGTAATTATGGTAGAATTATTGATTTTCAATACATTAGTGGATACTGCTATTGCAGATTATTAGTATTAAATTCATGAAAGAATAGTAACATTGTAAGTTATTAACATTGCTTATACTAAAGAATACGGATACTGTAAATTATTATCATTTGTGACCATTGATACTGAATTTAATAAAGAAATCCATTAGATTCATTAGAAACTATTAATTTAGTATATAATATTGATATTATAGATCATTGATGTTAAACGTACTAGAAAATATTGATATTCAAGATCATTCATACTTATAACATTAGTATTATAACTTATTAATTTAGAAGATATGAAAGAATATTAATGCTGTAGATTATTAACATTGAATACGTTAGTAACGATTATTTACTTAAGCACAGAGTTATTCCTGAAATAATTTCTGATTCATTCATAAAATAATTTTTCCTTGAATAGTATTTCACTAAATTCAGTGTCTTATAAAGCTGCTTGTAATAAGAAATAATGCAATAAAAACTGCATTGTGCAACATTAGTAATCTCAACAACGGTAGTTTTAAAAGAAAACAAAACGAAAATAGCTTAAAATAGAATATCTTTAATGGCTACTGCTGCTTCGTATTTCTATACACGCGCACGCGCGCGCATACGTATTCTCGTTTAGAGCAACTGTCAACGAAATCATTTCCAAAGAAACCATTGTCCTACGATCTTTCATTGTCTCCATTGTCCTTTGCCGTCTCTTACATTTCGCGTTCATAATCGCTTGAAAACCAGTTCCCATTTTGGATTCGTCGAAGGGAGGGAGAACGAAGAACACCCTCGGCCATCGTAAATGGTAACGGGGGTTGGGCATGGGGTTGCCTATCCAATCCTGAAAGAGGCGAGGGTCGCAAAGCTACGGGGGAAACGGACAAAACACCCTTCGTTAAACGAATCCTAGGACGATTCACTTGACCGTCGAATTTTCCAGTTACTAAAACGTTTTTCAATGGATCGCGCGTCGCATGCTGCTGCACTCTGTACTACAACTATCTACTATGTTCGACAGCTGTGCATTTGAAACGGTCGGATAACAATGTTGCAATTGTGAACTGAAAAATATTTGTAGAATTTACTGTACTGTTTCGTTTCTGTCTTTACTTGTGCCCATCTTGCCAGCGTGATTACAATTTATAAATATCATTTTTGAAGAGTGTATCAAGAACGTGACCTTCAAATAACATCATCGAACATAACTTTCCTGTAGACCTAATATTTAAATGTTTAAATGGTTCTCCAACTACCGAAATAATAAATTGTGCAACAATTAAGAACAATTGATGCATAGAACTGAGGTAGTGACAAAATTTACTTGATTATTGAATATAATTTATTAATTAAGGGTAATTGAAGAATCGGATTGAAGAATAAGATCATATCAACTGGTACATTATTTAATTATTGAATATTTTAATAATCGAGGAATTGAACAATTAAAATCCGTAAAACACTGGACTACCAAAATATCAAGTAATAAAATATATACATAAATATATATAATGTATATTTATAATGTAATAATATGATATGAGATATTATAATATGTATTATAAATATATATTATAACTCTTTGCGATTGTATTAAGTTTGTACATAAGTGTCGTGAAGTCGAAATTATTTTTCACTATATGTACAGTAATAAATAATATTCAAGATTGAAAAGGAGAAACAAAATTGATTAATTGCATTTTAAAATTTAGATATATATAACACAATAATACGTTTTAATTCTCTATAAAAAGAAAGGAAATAAAGAACAAATAAATATCTTTGGTGGCTGGAAGCAGACAAACGATCGCAAAGGGTTAAATTAATCTTTTAAACATTTATAATAAAATGATTACAAAAAATCCAAAAATGTAAACGAGTCAGAAAAATTGAAAAATGTTGTCATTATCCTCTTGAATTCATTAACATTATTAACTAATTACATTACTAACTCAGAGGTAATACATTTTCCTTAAATTTTTCTCTTACAATTGAATTAGAAAGTTTTAATTTTGCACAAAAGTCCGCAGTACATGAATATACCATATTCCACACACCAAACGTTATTTAATAAAATTCAATGTACTTGACAATGTCAAATTTCTGTCAATACACCAAACTCCTATTTTAGAAATGCGCGATCGCCGTAAATACACGAGGATCTGCTGCCAAAGCAATTGCAATTGCCAGACACAGTTGTTCTTCGTTTTGACAATTTCGCATATTTAATGGTTCTTCCATTTCCCAGTTACGTTACCCTAGAATCGCAACCGGGTGCAACCGCATATCATATTATTAACGCGGCTGAACGCAACGGTTGACTAGCGTTTCCAAGTAAACAGTTCTGTGCGTAACTATATGTAGGTAATAGACTTCTATCAATTTAGTCGTACAAGCCGTCTTTCGCCTCGCTCCTTCATTTCTCCATCGGCCGGTAGCTCGCCCATAATTATTACCCTGTCGCTGCTCGCATGACGGATTGCAACTTTGCTGGATCCGCAACGGACCCGTCCGACGCCGCAAACTGCTCTGCAAATCAAATTTCCTGGCCCAAAATCGACTTCTTTTTCCAACCGTATCCTGTGCTATTGTCAAACAATTTCACCCTCAACAATCGAAATTAATACGTATATATACAGCGTGTTCTTGGAAAATATATACATAAGTAGACACCGGACAATTCCTTATGGAAAGAAGCAAAAAATATATATGGGATAACTTCGACGTATGTACAAAGCGAATTTGCAAACTTGATTTTCCCGTGAACTATGTTTTAAACAAAGGAAAAGTTATTTTATAGATTTTTCATGTCTTTTTTTATTAGGTATCGTCTGGTGCCCGTTTGTACATACTTTTCATGGACACCCTATATGCATATATTCATTTCTATTGAAAGTAATACGATTAAAATTTTTATTAAAGATCAATTGTAATTGTAGTATTTTAATTCTACTTTAATGAAAATTTCTATGATAAATCAATTACGTTTGTAATTTCTATGCAAAGTTAATTATAACGGAAATTTATACTGCAAATCTGATACAATCTGTTAAAAATCAATTATAATCGTAAATCCTATAAAAAATTGATTATAATCGTGTTTTAAATAGGATTCGATACAAATCATAACTATAACTGATTTTTAATAAAAATATAATTGTAATTGATGAATTATAATTGGTCATTGATAGAAATTTTAATTATAGTAGAATATAAATTGAAATGTTGATTCTAATTGTTCTTTAGGTAGAAAGTTCAATCATAACTGATCGTAAAACAAAAATTTCCATTATAATTGACGTCAAAATATACATTTTAATTGTATTTCATCTTAAAATAGAAATGTTCATTGTAATTGGCTTTATATAGAAATTATAATTGCAATTGATCTTATATAGAAATTATAACTCTATATACCGCCTAAATAGTAAAACTATAAAATAAAGTATACATTTCATTCGTAAATATCTAATTGATTTTAAAATGGATATTAGAATTACAATTGAATTTTCGACAAGGTTCTTCTAATTGAGGGGTTACAATTGCAATTACTTTTTAAAGTAAAAAACGCAATGACAATTATAACTCCATGAATTCTAACTCAAAATTCTTAAATAATTATAACTCAATTATAATGATAATAATTCTTAAAATTGTGTAAAAAAAAACTGATGTCCATCTGCAACATCAACAAACGAAGACGATAGCAATTTTGATCGCAATACATCGTTGTTCCTCCGGCTGACAATCACCGTATTCTACAACTACCAGCGATTCGCTCGTAATTCGCAGATACAGTTCTCGAAACCGACGATTGTCACAAACGCCCTTCCGGCATCCAGCAGTGGAATCGTGACCGTAGACGCCGGGCAGGAGGATGCCTGGTCGGCGGAGGTGGTGCAGGCGTGCAGTTAAGAGGTTGGACGGAATGTGGGGGATCATCGGGCAATTTGAACGTGTCGAAACGTTTCGACGTCGTTCATTAAGCCGGTACGTGGGGCAGCGTGGGTAGAGGCGACGCGACGACGAGGAGAACGGAGGAGAACGCGGTGCGCGCGTCCCAGGAATCGCCGTTCACCGAGATTCCATCAATAATCGCAGGTTGCGCGGCAACCGGGCGGAGCCCGGAACTGTTCTGCAGTCGCGGTGGCCCGCGACGAACGAGCCCGCGTGCTCTAAGAAGCGGAGGAATTTCTACGGAATTCGCTTCGAAATCCTTTATAGAGGCGGTTTCGTGTGGAAGTCGTTTGCATTCGTGCCGCTACAGATTTCGTTTCAGATAAAACATCGCGTGGTGTAACGCTCGCGAAATTAGGATTGATTCTATAGTTGTATCGGCCGCGTCGGAGAGACACAGGTGTTTCCTGTTGTTGAGAAAATTCCTGCTGCGTCGTTCCTTTGGTTTTTAACTTTACTTTAGGGGGACCAAACATTTTTCGCTGTTTTATGTATAATAACATAGATTTTCTTGATTAGACTCGAAATATTCAAGTTCCGAGATGCGCGAACCATTGGTTCGAAAGTTATGCGCGTTCAAAGTTCACGCAAACTAACCTAACTTTGATCACTGAAGTAAAGATTCGGTGAATAAAATATGGAGAATTTGAATTAGTGTTGAATTGAATTACTATCAAAATGACTATTCATTCGCTACACTAGCTGCGCGTTGTTTTTTTCATTGTTAATTTACATACGAACCGTTTATTTCGAATGTGGCTTAAGTCCATTTATACTTGAAATGAAATGTTTAAGGGTTTGTGTTTCAGTGCAATTGAAAAAATACGATACTAATGGGTCACGCTGGTTAAGTGTATCCAAAGGAGTTAAATTTATAATTTCTATTAGAATAATGGCAATTATTAAGTGAATAATATGCGTTTTCTTACGAAGAATGGAGTTAAGCCACTTTCAAAATTAACAACCAGATTCGTTATAAAATTAATAACAATGCTCGATTTATTTTGCATAGCTTTAGAACACTTCATAAACAGAATTTATGCGATTCAAGATACATCTCAACTACATAAACTCTGAAGCAATTTATTGCTTATCAACATTTTCTGTCTGTGAAAGGGATTTGAAGAAATCATGATGTTCCAGCCGTGTATATTATATTAGGGCCACTGTGTCTTCGAATTTAAGTAACAAAGGAACTAGTACGGGACAAGTAACAAGAAAACAAAGTAGCACAGAAATAAGGTAACAAGATACAGCCACAGCGAAACAAAGTAACTAAGGGGCAACGTGTTCCAAATAAAAGTAGTAAGAATCAGGTATCGACAAACAACGTAGCAAAGCATGATGGGAAATCTTGAACAAGATAGCAATGAAGCTGAACGATCTCGAATAAAGAAGTAAAAAAGCTGGGCAATCTTGACCAAAGTAGCAAGGAAATTAGTTTATCTTGACCAAACTAGCAAGGAAATTAGTTTATCTTGATCTAAGTAGCAAGGAAAATAGGCTTTCTTGAACAAAGTAGCGAAAGAACTGATACGGGACAAGTAACAGGAAAACAAAGTAGCACAGAAATAAGGTAACAAGGTGCAAAGTCACAACGAAGCAAAATAACAAAGTAGCACAGAAATAAGGTAACAAGGTGCAAAGCCACAACGAAGCAAAATAACAAAGTGGCAAAGAAGTCGGAAAATCTTGAATCAGTTGGCGACGAAACTAAGCAATCTTGAACAAAGTAGCAATGAAGTTGGTCAGTCTTGACCAAAGTAGCAATCAAATTGGGCAATGCTGACCAAAGCATCAAGGAATCTAAATGATATTGAACAAAGTAGAAAGGATATTAAGCTATATTGAACAAAGTAACCAAGAAAATGAAGCTATCTTGAACAAAGTAGCAAGAAAATGAAGCTATCTTGAACAAAGTAACGAAGGAACTGATACAGAACAAGTAACAAGAAAACGAAGTAGCAAAGAAATAAGGCAACAAGTTGCAAAGCCACAACAAAATCAAGTGTCGACGAATAACGTAGCAGAGAACAAAGTAACAATGAAATTCCTACTGACGTATTCTTCGCAACGGATTATTTTCAATATTTTTATGTTACAATTTGTGGAGATTTAAATCTGTTTATCACGTAAGAACTTTCCAATTTTTGGATAGTTTAACAAAAATTAAAATGAACGATACTATACTTTACTACCATAGTTTTTATCTCGAAAGCTACTGATTGTATTGCGTCTATTGTTTTGTAAGAATAGAATAGGTATCGTTTGCTGTAAACAATTTTTCTGTGTTGAAATTTGTTTGCGCGCATTGCAAATTTTAAGAGAATTAATTTCATCTTTCAAGCGCACGTTTTTCCACCGATCAGTCATATTAAATCGCCCACTTTTTGTCATAAAGTAATTAACTGATCAATAAATTATGAAAATACACTGTATATAATACTATAATATTCATTCAAATCGGTTATTTTTTAATTAATTCCATTACGAACAAATTCTTTTTCGAATAACAATAAACTTGCCCTTCAAATGAATCTCTATTCTGTTAGATTGTCATTTCGATAAATTTGTTTCTTCGATTCTTATCACTTCACCGTCAACCGAATAAAACTTCAAACTCAACTCTGTTGCAAGCACAGTTTCCGTGAAGGTATCGTTCGATATTAATTTTCTCTGCTGTCATTCTCCGGCATTCGATTGCGACACGCGAATGGGAGACCGGAATTATCATCCCTATAATTTATCACGAACACTTCAGCGAATTTCTATTCAAAATAGAAAGAATCGCCTCGACAACGCGAAAGCGAAAGCAAGGGATCAACAGTCGCCCCAGAATATTGTTTACCACGTTCATGCGTGACAGCGCTATCAAACAATCGAAATATATGGCTGGACCGATACGATCTCGGCGTTGCTAACATTCTATCAAAGCTTACTCACTACCATCGACGCGGCGCGACCACGGCGAGACGTCGGAAAAACAGCCTCAGCATCGCTAAAAATTCCGTCGTCATTTGCATGGAACATTGTCTCGTAATCCTTCTTATGCAACCGTAATCCTTCGGCCGGACAAATTGTCGCGATCAGGACAATGAGACTGACAATAAACTGACAATGAGACCACACGCGGTGGACTTGCGCTTCGATCAATATGCTTCGCATTGTTATTATTATTATTATTATTATTATTATTATTGGTATTATTAATATTATAATAATTATTATTATTATCATTAATATTACTGTTATCCTTTGTCTCGTTCACTCGTGAAGTCGATTCTTTCATTTCACTAGGTAATAATGAAATTATATTTTCTACTGTCAATATGTTCATTTTAATGTTCTATTTTCATTTTTATATACTTATAATATTTATTTATTTATTAGCGCTCGCTGTATGCGATGATTTTGTAAATACCCGCGGGCATCTGATGTAAGCCCGGGGAACATGATTTGGTAAAATAAATTAATTCGTATCTAGGTATAATGAAATTACATTATCAAATTACTTTCTGTCGTAATATACTCGATAAAATTAAATTAGAATATTCAGGATACGAGAGGGTTAAACGCATAATCACTGTAAATGTATTTTGCTGTGATTCTGAAGGAATATACGAGTAAGTTAATTCGAGTTAATTTTCGAAAGAATTCATTCGAAATAGGTATTAATTTGGAAAAAGATTAATTTGCTAAACGTTAGTTATATATATGTTAGTTATTATAATAAATAATGAGCAAAGGAATTCATCTATGTGAAGGTTCATTCGCAAAAGCGTTAATTTATGAAGTCATTTTAAAACTTTGCAAAGACATCAATTACTAAATTGTTGATTTTCGAGGAATTAACATGAAAGTTGGCTCTGTTAATGAACGAATTAATTTGAAAGGGAGGTTGATTCGCAGAGGGGCTAATTTGAATAATTGATTCGCAAAAGAGTTGAACAAAATTTTGCGGAAGAGTGTATTCGTATGACCATAATTATACTTACTGCATTCCTAATGCGGTCCCACTTCGAAAATTAAAGTGATATCTTTAAAAAAATAACATAAAAACAATTACTTTTAAGGCATCCTGTGAGCCCTACTGAATTGTCCAATTTTATCCTTAACAATGCCGGTAACAATAATCAAATTTGACGTATAAAAATCAGGTCAATAAAACATTCCGCAGCCAAATAGAAACAGAAAAATTTAAAGGTTACATTTGGCAAGTAAATCAGAAAACAATAAATTGATGACTTAAAAAAATTCCCCCTAATTTCTCAATGTAAAATAATATCATCGATTACAAAGTTACCAATTTGCCTGTAAAAGAATCGGTAATCATGATCTTGATAAAGGAGAAGATTGCTGGAACGAATCGGATTGTTTATAGTAACTTGAAAAAACTATCCCTAATTCCCTAAATATGAAATAACATCGCCCGATGGAAAAAATGTCAATCTGCCTGTAAAAGAAACGGTAATCATGATCCTGATAAAGGAAAAGTTTGCTAGAATCAATGAATTGTTCGTAATGACTTAAAAAAACTCCCCCCAATTCCTGAATTATCGAATAACATGACTGATTGCAAAATTACCAATTTGCCTGAAAACTAAAACGAAGATCATGACCCTGAAGAAGAGAAAGTTCGTCAGAATCAATCGTATTGTTTATAGTGTAGACTGGGAAAAAATCGTGGAAGCTATAAAATGTTCGGCAATCACGATAGGCACGATAGGTTCGCGGTAGTGCAAGAAAATCCCGGAGTTATGGCAGCGAAATGGTGATCGGCGGAACGATGACGGCAGCGGTCAGCCCGCAGACGGTCACGATCGCTCCTGAATCGGGGCCGATTAATCGAGCCAAGCGACAACGATCGATAATTGCCGTTGCCTAATCGCGACACGATGAGGTACCGAGCGGCCAGCGAACGATTATGAGACGACCTAACCCCTAGCGGCGGATCAGAGCACGATCGCTGGGGCCTCATGCTGGGCCCACTCCTTATTTACCTCGGCCGGGGCCGGGGCCGCAACGCGGTGAGGCAACAACGCACCATTCGGAAACCTTCGGGCTTATCTCCATCAATAAGTACCTGTCGGTTGCACGAGCGACCGGCCGCTGCACGAGGCGAGTACATCGGGTCGGCTGCTACACAGGTCTTGCACTCAAAATTCATCCTTTTGCCGCGTCTTTCTCGCCTTTTCTTCCAGCAGAATTTTCCACATTCTTCTCAGACCCATTTGCGAACGTAACTTTTTGCTAATTAACTAACGCGAAACAACCGACGTCGTATTCTCCTTTCAACCAATCGAATCCACTACTTTCGATGAAATTGAGCAATGTCTTGAAAAATTCATTTTAATCGAATGTTAAATAAACATGTCTTGGATTGAACACTGCGTAAAACAGTCTTGAGAAATTGACTTAAATTTGGTTTGAAATAAAATTTGACCTTGAAAGATTTTATTAAACAATAATTATAATCGTCTGGTAAAATTTTTCTGGTTTTCTTTCTGGTTAAATAAAGAATTAAAAACGTTTGGAAAAATGGATTTAAATTGAACGTTAGACAAAAATGTCTAAACATTGATGAATAAATAAAAGCTACTTAAAGAATCGACAGAAATTAAGCATCAAATAAAATTGTTCGTTTCAATCTAATTCGTTTATTAATCAAATCGTGTTCCCCTGGGCTTACATGAGGTGCCCGGGGGTGATTACAACGTCTCCGCTATTTCGCGGGCGCTAAAATAAAATATATAATATAAATAAGAAGTAAATAATAACAGAAAAAATAATTTGTAAAGTGGCTAATAATTAAGTAAACTTATCTCACAGTGAACATTGCCTAAAATTATTTCAAGAAATTGACTTATATCAAACTTGAAATAAACTCCTTCCAAACAATTACTTGTAATTAATTGAAATAATTAACTTGATTGCGCATCGAATAGAATTGCCTTAAAAAATCGACGTCAATCGAACACCGGATGAGATTGCCTGAAATTAAACACTACATAACATTCTTTCAAATTAAATACTATACAAAACTCTCTCGAATTAAACGTTACATAAAATTGTCTTAAAGCGAATATGTATTACTTAAAACTGTCTCCAATAATCATCTTAAACTGAACACGGCAAAAACTTGTCCCGAGGGATTAACTCGTATCGATCATTAAACAAGCTCTCGCAAAAACCATATCGACCGGTTTCCGCAAAAAGATGATCGACAAGAAGCCGGGTGGATTCACGCTTAAGTAAACCGTTCTCGATGCGTCGCGCGATCTAAAAAAAAATCCGAATGATCCGGCGATAATGCGGCATTCCCGCTGGACAGAAAAATCGCGGGCACCGTCGATGACTCCTCGGTCGCCGGCAATTAAAATTGTAATTGCGGATTAAAATGCGTCGATGCGAGGAAAACGTCGCGTCATCCGGGCGAGTCGAAGGCGAGAGCGCGACGCTCGCCTCGGCAGGAAAAGTCCGAGATATCGATCTACGTCCGAGCGGCGTCGAGTGCTATCCGGCCCGTTCAATTTACAACAATTACAAAGCACAATGCAACGACGGGGCCGCCGGATCGCATCGGCTCTTCCATTACGGTAAGAGGAGTTTAATCGGCCGGATTACCGCAGCTTTCGGCTCCGCGGGATTTCCAACGGCGCTCTCCCCCGAGCCGTTTAACCGGGGAAGGAAAAAAGCTGTCGGGGCCCCGGGTTTATCAGAGTTCGTTACACGTTAAACGCGGGGCAATTTTACGCTTTTGCAATACAATGTTGTTGCGGAAACGGTTGCTCGTTAAAGTAACGATGGTGCTAAGTGACCGCGATCGATATGGGATTGACGTGCCGGCTGATTTCCACTCGCGCATAGGAAATTGCCGACGTCCGAGCACTATAATTTCCATCGGCTCGCGAAACTGCTCTGATTTTTCATCGTGCCCCTCGTCGATCCAGCGACGAGAGGACCCTTCTTTCTGCTTTATTTCGATCCGCCGAGCGATCCGAGCTCGAGGGAGATGCTTCCCGATATTGCGTGCCCTCCGTGTATTTTCAATACGTTCGCGATATCGAAGCTGCTACATGGTTCCGCAAAAAAAAAACACGGTCGTGGAACAATAAACTCGTTTTAAAGCTTGGAAATTTTAGTTTTGCTTCGAGTTGTTTATTTTTCTTTGGCATGCTTTCGCGTAATATAGCATGCGAGAAACTGGAGACGTAATGCTTCTTGAAAGTGTTATGGATTGGAACAGCTGTAAATACTTTCGAAAATTTTTTCACCGCACGATTGTATCGTCATTCTAAAGATCGAAGTTTCTTCTTTTCAACGATCTCTTGAACTTTGGTGTACGATTCTTTTTTTAGACATTCTTTCGTGCTCCAAACGAAAGGTGTGCTGCTTACTTTATCGTAATACAAGGTTTCGATTTGTAGCACTTTGACTAAAGCTATATTTTTAATGTTTCACTTCTTCTATCATTATTAAAATGAGCCACGATTTATTGTTGTGCGGCTTGTTTCTAGGAAACTGTGACAGCTTAAATATCGACAATTTATGAAGAGCTGGAATTTAGTGTAGAAGAAGCAGGTTAAACAATTCGGGAAAGCAAAGAATCGGAACAATGTTACGGAATGAAACCAAGTAGCAAAGGACAAAGTAACAGGAATCACATTAACAATGAATTAATAACGAGGAACGAAGTGGTGCAAAATAACTTAAGTGAGAATAAAGTGGCAAAGTATCAAAATAATATAACGTAATAATAGGAATCAAGCAACTAAGAATACAGTAGAAAGTAATAAATTAACAGGGAACCAAGTAGAAAATAAAGAAATTAACGCTGAGAAAATGAACAAAGAGTGAAGCTACAGGTACTGAGCGGAGTAAGACAGAAACGAATAATAGTGAAACAAAATAGCAACGAAACGAAGTTTCAGAGCGTAAAGCAGAAGTGACTTAATTAGCAGTAAACAAAGTTCCATGCAACAAAATAGCAAGAGGAACAAAGTAGTCGGTAGAAAATGATTAGGAAACAAACTGGCCAATAAACAAAGCTGCGTTGAATGAAGTTGCACGAAAACAATACGGTAGAGGGCAGTAAGAAACGAGTAACAAAGAAACAAAGTGGCAACGGCGCAAAGCAACAAAATGTAAAGTAGCTACGAATCTAATAATAGAAAATTTTCGCAGCGTAGCAAGAAACAAGTAACGGAGAACAAAATAGCAAGTAATACTGAGTAAGTAATATGGAACAAAGTAGCCACAATAAAATAGCAAATAAACAAAGCAACGTTGAACAAAATGGCGAAAAGGGGAAGCAATTTTTAACAAAATAAGGATGTAAACTTGATAAGAATTGCGCGGAACAAGTATCGAGAGAACAAATTAGCATAAACGCGAGGTATCGAAATACAAAGTAGCACGAGAGCAATGTATCGAAATACAAAGTAGCACGAGAGCAATGTATCGAAATACAAAGTAGCACGAGAGCAAAGTATCGAAATACAAAATCGCACGAAACAAAGTAATAAAGAATCAGTATACTCTGAAACAATGCAGTACGAAACCAGTTTCATGGAACGACACCATAGAAAACAAATTAACGCTGAACAAAGTGGCAATATAGAAAGTGGACTAAAACGGGGTAGCTGAAAACAAAGTAACACAGAACTGATATTGAAATAACATTGTGTCAAACAATAAGAAGACAATAATCAAATCTGGGTGAAATAGATCGTATTAAGTAGAAAAGAAACCAAAGTAACTATAAGGACAAAGTAGCAATGGAAGCAGAAATTAGAAATTAAATGTACGAAAACTTTCTGGGTCACTCTGCATACAGGTTGTCGCTAAAAGATATGTACAAGTAGGCACCATATGGTAGCTCGTAAACAAAGATAAAAAGAGTATTAAAAAACTCTTTTTATTGAGCATTTAGTATACATGAAAATCGAGTTCAAATACAAATGTTTAAACTCGATTCTTTCGCAAACTAAGTCAACTAAGTTTTCTTTCCCAAACAAAATAAGCTATTCAATGTTGTTTTTATTCTATTCTTGTTTATATTCTACATAAATAACATTACAGTACGTTTTTATTTATATTCTTTGTTGTTATATTATTCTCTCACGTTATTTTAAGAGAACGTAGATCTCGTTTGTGCGCTTCTTTCAGAGACACCCTGTACATGGTACTCCTATCAAATCGAACGTCTAAATTGTTTTCGTTGTTCGTTTCAGAGGGGCCTTGCGGTCCCAGGTGGATCCACTGTAGCCCCACCCCCCGGGGATCAGGAACGACCGGACAATAACAATGATTGTCTTTAATTACAGAAATAATAAGAACAACCCTGATCTTTAACGGTGCGCCGATGAAAGGTGTGTCTTTATCCAGAAATAGCTGGCGTTCTCGCGGTAGGGTTCGACCTTTCAAGGAGCCCCGATGGCGCTCGGGCTATCAGCGATTATTTTAGACAGCGTTTCGCAATGCAAACACTATTTACGATATCGTGAGGTCGTTCACGGTGCATGATTGCAGCCTAATGGCGATCCCCGAGCGCGCAGCAACACCGCGATACCGAGAATTTTCAACTTTAAAGACGTTTTATTATTCTATAGCAATCCTTGCACAGTTTTAGGATGCGAAGTAATATTTATCAGACTCACCTGTACAAAATGATATAGTTTACTATTAATATAATAATGGAGAAAGAATATTTAAGTGTGAATAAGATCGTCGTCATTGCGACACCTCTTATTTTATTCGAGAGCACAATTAAAAGAAAATTAATTAAGGATGTTAAAAATAGATATCTGACGTTTCCGAACGAGTTAATGTAAATCTGCGTTTATGCTTGACAAAGTTGCGGCCAGCTTATATATCAACAATTTTCACGCTCTCAAGCGGTTTTTAAGACATTTCCACGGACGTGTAATGCTTGATCGCTTCCAATAAACTCGAATCTAATTTTCGAATGACCTGAAAATTCATGAACACTGTCGGGACATGTGCAAAAGTGCACGCTAGGGTCACATGGTAATAACATTTATAGTTTTACAATAAAAATTTGTGAAAGTTGCGTCAGACGTTTGAGAAAACTGAAAGGATTGCTCGAGTGTATCTATCATTCTGACCACGAGTTAATCATGTTTTTTCCACTCATAATCCGATATCAATCTACACCATCTGATTCAGGAAAATGCAAACAACATATTGCCATGTAAATCAGAATTGCGCAACCATCGGTGTTCGAACACGACGCAAATCAGAACTGCGCAGCGCGGTGGTATCGATAAGTCCGGGATACAGGTAGAAAAATGTTCGATTCGCTATGGTTTTTCCGTTGAAACGGCGGCGTCGGCCATTTTTCCGCGACTCTCGCCGCAGCGAAAAACTCTCGGCAGCTTCTTGCCCCGTGTTTTTCACCGTTCGATTTCACGCGACGGAAATTACTTGACGCGGTGTATCCGTGTTTTATCGCGCGTTTCAGCCGTTCGTCTCGAGGTTCGACCGTGAAATCACGATTCCGTTCCAGTTCCGCAACCGGTGGAGTCATCGTGCATCGTCAGGCGTTCCCGCAAGGTTATCATTCACTGATTCCGTGGCCGCTGTTTCCGAAATAATCGCTTTAACGTCTGCGTCGCGGTGGGAATCACAGGAAACAATGGAATCCAATTCTGCGGCTACAACGAGCGTGTAGTTTAATGAAAATCTGAAAAGAGGGACGATCGAGGTAAAAATTTAATCGGGAATGGTTTAACAGTCTGCACTCGAAGCCGTTTTTTCAACTACAAATCGAAAATAATTGTTCTGTTTATAGTATTCCGATTTTGTATACAAAAAAATTCATTCTATACATATGATATTGAGTCTCGTGGCGATATCTATAAAAATATAAGCTCTGGGGATATGTATGAAAGTAATTTTGGAACGTGTTACGACAATTTTAATGGCGCCACAGAGTCGCCACTCGAGTGCAAAGGGTTAAATGCGGCGAGAAGGCGAAACCTACACGAATGGCGAGCAGAGGGTGGGAGAAAGAAGACATATGCACGAATGAGGTACACGAGCTACAGTCATGCAGAAATGAGGAGTAAAATGGAGAAATTTGGGATATATACTGTATGCTGTATAAATGGATGTACATATACTGTATACTGTATAAATGAGGAAGGAAATGTATAAGCAGGGAATAAAATGGACAAATCAGGGATATATGTATTAGGTTGGAGCATATGAAATATCGGATTTTTAAGCGAGTATATAAAACTGCATATCTTATCGGCTTTTGAAAAATGATTGTATACGGTTTTATATACTCACTTAAAAATCCGATATTTCATATGCACCAACCTAATAAAATACACTTTATCGCATAAGATAGAAATACTATAAGCCAGAAGATTTATTTCAGATTTCCAGTGGAAGTGGCTTCGAGCACAAAGGGTTAATAGTCTCTAACGTCCGAGAGGTAGTGGGGAAGTTACGAAAATGCGGTGAAATGCAAGCGCGTGATTATGGTTGTAACTAGTCTGAATCTGGAATCATACAAGGCAGAGCTGTTCAACATGCTTCGCGGTGGGTAATGGAACAGCCACGCGCCGAGGGTGAAGCTACTGGCAACGTCTTATCGGAGAGCTGACGTCAGAGAAGAAAAACTCAAGTGTTTACGTTTTTCATGCTAGTGTTCATTCTATTTCTCTTAATCGCGACATTATTTATGACAGATCGCTGTCACTTTCTTCAGCCGAACAACGTGTAGTTACTAGCGAAGAGTTAAGCGAATACTTGAGGGACGTTGCTCGCGAAAGAAATTGGCAACACTGTCCGAAAACTGCTCAAAATCTGCCCGAGTTTCTACGGGCTAAATAGTATATAAATGAAGACAGTCTAAAATATTCCATATCAGAGTTTATTAATTCTAAAGATCAGAATCTGTTTAAGACAGGCATTTCTGTATTGAAATCTCGTTGGAAAAGGTGTAGTACTTAAAGCAAACGGGGCATATTTTTATTAAATCAACAACTTTTGAAAATAGATATACAGTTTTATATATTTACTTAAACATCCGACATTTCATATGCACCAACCTAATACGTATAGTACATATGTATAGTATAAATGAGGAACAAAATGTACAAAGGAGGGACTACATGTAAAAATAAGTAATGAAATGCTAAAATCACTAATGGAATGCATAATAGTGCACAAATGAAGGAGCAGTATATACACAAATGAACAAAAATAAGGAACGAAATACACAAATGTGAAATGAAATCCGCAAATTAGAAATGTAATGCGCAAATAAGAAATGAAATGCGCAAATGAGAAATGAGATGCACAAATGCGTAACAGATTACAAAAATGAGAAACATAATATATACACAAAGAGGAAAATGTTCAAAAGTGTACATATTGACAAAATGCAAAAGAATACACAAACAAGGAATAAGTTGCACAAAAATGAGCTAACAAAGTGTTTTGATTCCTTTACGTATGTTCCTCTAGATTTATATACATTTTGTTAAATATATTGCATTGTTTCTATATTTCACTTGTGGAAAAAGTTGTATTTGTATAAAAGAAATGGACGTTTAGCTGAAAAGTTTTATGAAGCGCGCTATAGGTAAATAGAACGGCTAAACTTTACCTTAAGGGCTCAGAGAATTGTTGCTCTTTTATATATAATATTCTGCTAGATTTATGTATATTTTGTTAAATATATCACGTTATTTATATATTTCACTTATGGACCAACAGTTTTCGCACTTTATGACTTGAATTTTTAGAGTTCTTTCGAGAAAATTTATGGGAATATACTTAAAATAGCCAAAAATCCCTGAACCTTAAAGTAAAGTTTAACCAAAAAATAGACAGCTAAGGAACACTACCACAATAATAAGAAATAAAATATTTAGCAATGCACGAACGAAAGTTAATATACACAAATCTACACGAATTAAGTACAAAATTCCGAGAAATGCGTAAATGCTAAAAAAGATAGCAAAACAAGTACTTTTTCTACTAAAAAAAAAAAGAAAAAGACTCGAACGGTCCGTGTGCTTCGACCTAATAAAATATTGTTTCGACCTCTGCGGACACAATTCGGGAAACGAGCCGGGTTCGATCGTCGCGATACCTGGCTTCTCGGGCGTTATTGCGTATAAACTGTGCGAGTTTAGTGCCGTTTCCGTGGCGGAATCGCCGCTAAACGCGACATTTTATCGTCGGTAGGCGAAATGCTTTTCCCCTGACATTGTACTCAAGAGCCGTGTGTATCTCGGGACACCTCGAAACCCGCCCGCTGTGAAACGCACGTAATCCCCCGTTTAGCGAAAATCTGTTTGCTTGTTTGTGTCTACGGTCTATGGCCACGGTGTCTTTTACGAGTATCGAACATTACATTTCAGTCGAATATTCCGTACGGGGTGAGTCATACGGGTTTATGTTCGAATAAGCGAAAGTGTTTCTTCTGGGACACTCAATTAGCAAATTAAATATTAGGGGACCGTTGACACGTTCGCTGGCGCGTTATTCGCAATTGAGCGGATTAAAAACGTAGTGGCCTGAGTGACGAAATAATAATAATAAAGAGAATTGTTCAGTTAATCAGAAGTTTATTGAAAATCAAATTCATAATAAAAATTAATTTAATTGATGGTATTACTCTCATTTCAAATCGATTAAGCCGTTTTTTTGTAACAATCTAAATCTGTACTAGAATAATTCTAAAAGAACTGTTTTGATTAAATTTACATTAGAACTTCATTGAAAATCAAAGCTATAATGAAAATTTATTTAGTTGATAATGTTATCTTGATTTAAAATCGACTAAGTCAAATTTATAGTAAAAGTCGATTACAATATAAATTTACATCGGTTAAAATTGAAATTTATACTAGAATGTTTATAAAACAATTCTTCAATTAAATACGGAAAAAAACTTCATTATGAATCAATTTTGACTTATGTCTTAAAATTTATACGTGCCAAAATGTTCAAAAGATGAGAAAAATATATTCAAAAGTTACTTTAAATTAATTCAATTCTAAATTATTTTTACAATAAATTTGGTAAACAATGCACATATTAGGACGCTATGATTCTAACCCTCTGAGTTCTTGCCACTTCCTCGAACTTAAAAGTGAATGTTTACAGAATTGACGGAATAATTATTAGCGGAAATAGACTATGCATTTATGACAAAAATGAGTAGCTTCAAATTATGTAGAACAATTGAAAGAATAGAGCAGTAGTGAAATATTTTCTAAAAATTAATTTTTATTTTTACACAACAATTCGCAGTACGATTACAAATCTTCAATTCACAGTCTTTAATATGTTAAATAAATTCGATTCTGTCGAGTTTTGAGGTTATGACGAATCTAAAATGTAAAATGAACTTAAAAAGTCTTTTTTAAATTGAGAATTCTTCTATCTGTGTTTAACCAAATTAGTTAAATCTAATACAGGTTTCAATTTCATTATTATAATAATTGTAATTATTATAATTGTTCGTTTTTTGCTACTTTTTTTCTACGTTGTCCAATTTCTTTGCCGTTTCGTAGTCTCACAAAGTATGAAAAAATATAAACAAAAATATTGAGAATAACGAAAGAACTTTATTAACTAAATAATTGGAATTTTGTTTAGACAATAACTAGAATGCTTTCATTTAATTTTGCCATTACGTAGATCTGCAAATCACATTTCTTGAATTTTTGTTAAAAGTTCAGATAACAAACTTTGACAACAAGAGATCTCTATTTTCTCTTGCATTTTAACATTGCATTATTTTAACAGCGTTTAATACTTTTCAATAGTTAATATACTCTTAATTAGTTTCACATAGTTTTTCATCGTCTTTAAATAATATTAGATCGTTTTCTATGTTTTATAAGAATAAATAATAATTATATTTAAAAAAATATTCAAGTCTTTTAATCCAATTCTAAAATCATTATTCCGTTTTAAAGACTGTTCCAATATTTTCCTTATCAACTGTAGAACTTAAGTTCAAAATTTCAAAAACGGAAAGCAAATTGCAAACCGTACACCTTAAAATGTTCTTAAAAAGGTAATGCATATTGCAAGAAGGGAAAGTAATTCGCAAATTTTTCTGACACGTCGACCAAAACATAATGAAAACGCAGTAAAACTTTCTTAACCCTTTGGCTACGACAGACTTACGATAGACATGCATTTCGGAGGAAGTATATGAAAATATTCAATATACCGAATTCTATCACATTAAGCCAACGTTACTTGAAGTGAACATTAATTTTAAGATTTTTGTTACAATATTTAATAATTAAATTTAATAATAAACAAATTAATACGAAACAGGCGAAATTTGATTTGGACGCCTATCGGCGCCTACAGTACCAGGAAACCAACATGTGTCGGACGCCAATAGGCGCCAACAGTAGTCAAAGGGTTAAATCCACACCTAAGCCACTATTTGTTAAAAATCCTGAAAAAGGTCCCCCGTTATCGACCGAATCTCGCAGTTACGGCAAAATTCGAAGAAATAAAAGAGAAATACAAACGCCGCTGCAGAAGATAGAAACGAAGAACGAATTCTGCCGATTGCTAAAACGCAACGTGGACCTGTTAGCCTAACGAAGCGGTCCGCCAGTTTCCTTCATCAGCGTCCGCGGAGAGCCTTTATTAACAACGCTCGCCACGGAGATTCAAATTGCCGGGGCGTTCTCGGCTTCGCCTGGAACACTCTCGTATCTCGATCGGCGAAAAAAGCTTTCTTGTATAATTCCCGGACCCGGACAGCTCCACTTCCATCCCTGCCGGCCCTGCCGGCCCTGCGCGGCATCCTCCGTTCGTCCATCGTTTTCTCTTCGGCCGTCGCGTATCGAGCTCTCCGTGGCAACATGGATCCTGGCGTACGGCCAGGAATATTTATGGTATTACTTGGCGAAGCTTGAATAGCAAAGCCGCGGTATGTCCTACAAGTTATCGGAGAGTTTGCTTCTTGGGTGGCTTCCCGGCTCCCCAGGGGGTGCTCGGCCATCCTTTTTCCTCCCCCTCGGCTCCCCGCGACGCCACCGACGCAGCCCTGAAACGACGCGCGGTTTCTTTTCTGCTCGGTTGTTCCCTCCGCGTACCCGCCATGGGGCACCGTAACGTATGCCAATAGAAATATCTATTATCACTACTTGGCGCCACCTGGCAGCCCGTTTTCGCCTCACTTCCGGCTCCGGATGCTGATTGATTTTATGGATCTTTTCGGATCGAGGGTGCGGCGCGATGATCAAGCTCGTCTTCGAGATGGAAAATGGTGAGAGGAGAGGGGGAACGATGATGAGGGAAAGCAATGCAGGAGAACGATGACGGACAATTTGGAATGATGTGAAGCGATAAAGGAGACGGTGAGAAGTGATGAGAAATGATGGGAAACGATTTAAAGCGATGGAGGGTGATGAGAAACGATGACAAATAATGAAATTGTATATGAACACTGAAAAATAACAAGGAATGAGGAAAAGCAATAATAAATGTAGGAAAACTAGGATAAATTATAAAATAAAAGGCGACGAGGAATGATGTGAAATCATAGAAAATGATTAAAAACGACGATTAATGGAAAGCGATGAGAAATAATGAAACAGAGTGACGGTTATATGTGCCTGTATTTCTAATTTCATCCATCTTCGTTGACGAACATAGTGTACCGAATCTGGCCAAATTTCCCGAGAATCTAAATCACAAAATATGAAGCCAGGCATACCGATCGAATAAGTATATTCAGCGTTAATAACATGTCGTCGATCACCGAATTCACGGTAGTTAAGAGCAACAGAAAAAAAAGAAGCAATCGCACTGCGTGGAAACGATCGACGAGATTTCCGCTTTTCCGACGATCGTTCGAAGTAGCTAACAAGCGATAAATCATTACGGGCCGTATAAACGGTCGCGGCGGGAGAAAAAAAAAGGCAGCGGCGGCAGTCACTGTGAGGTTCTTTGGCCGTTGGCAAAACCGTCGCGACGTAGTTCGTCAAAATTTATGATGTAGCAGCGCCGCGGTGATATTCATGACCTCAATCATCGCCGCGACGGAAAAAGCCCCGCGCCGGCCGATCCCGCGCAGAAAATAAGCCTCCGTACATCGCGTCGGCGCGGCGAGGCGGCCCTTTTTCCTCTAGAATCCCGTATAATGAAAGCGCGATTCATAATTTCTATCGTCCGGCCGCTCGTACCTCTCCGCGAGCTAATTAAATACGCCGCGCTTCCCATCGGGGGATATAGCGCCAGTAATATATCGATGCGGACCGAGACATGACGAACAGGTTCCCGTGGAACGGACGATCGTTCCGTCGCGGGGAAAAAAAACCGAGCTCCGTCTGGCAGCCGCTCCGGCTACGATGACGGACGCGCCGGACTCCCTAGTTTGCTATACCGCCGCTCCCATCGCGATTCTATACATAGTTTAGGGGAAACATCCGCTTCGCTGGTAATCCGACGTGGCTCTCCGAAAACTGCATCGACTGTTGTAATTTCGCGAAGACGAGTCATGTCACGATAAACCTCATTCATTCGAAAGCTCTAGGACAAAGAGATATATAGTGGAGAGCAAAATTGAGTTAACATTTTTTAAGTGTTGTAAATTTTTTAATACCGCTCCAAATGAGTTGAAGTTTACTGTAAACTTTGGAAGGACTAGTGGTCATTGTAGAATGACTGAAATACTGTCATTTTTAAATTTCATTAATTACTGGGACTAAAAAGAAACATTTTATATGGTATAGCAAATGGAAATATAAACATGGCATTGGCAAATATAATGAATTTCAAACAAGCAATCCTTCCACCGAAAGTATCGATTTTCTTTAAAAAATTCTATCGTAATCGAAAACCTCTA